>NC_058080.1:415158746-415458746 GCF_014858855.1 Bufo gargarizans | reverse complement strand
TATTCTGTACATTTTCATATTTAAATCTGATAAAAAGAAATGCGTTTGAAGCTCCATTAAAAAGTAGAGCTAAAGCCTAAGGTCTAAGTCTACCCTTCATCCTAATGGAATGCCCCAAGCTCAATTACAGAACTGTGCAGGTCTTAGGCAGGTAGGCCAAGGTTTATATGGCTTTATAGCATTCACCTTAATCTGCAATGTCTTCTCTAACTGCTCCATCCGCTTTTCTGCTATCTTAAGCTTCTTTAACTCTTCTGATTCTCTGGAAAAGCCCTTTGGGGACAAAGACCTTGAACGTTTCACAGGTTGCACCTGGAGAATAAAACAAGGACATGGTTGAAGTAGTCGAACATTGCATTATGAAAGACATGCAAAATTAAAGAACAAGTAATTGAGAATACTAATAATGAATTATAAAAAAAATCCTGCCTGGAATACTGGAGAAATAACAAGCAGAATTACCACAGTGCTACCGCTAAAGGTTTCTCTGTGACTCGTTAATGAGAATATTCATTTACATTTACATTGTTTCTTTCAGAATAATGATGTCCCATTAGGGAAGACTAAAGGGTTATAGACTCAGGAATGGAAGAAACCTCATTACAAAGGAGGGGATAGAGGATGGTCTAATTGCTCTATAAGGGTCCAAGGTTACACTTGATAGGACAACCGGAAACAAGAGGGAAAGGATTTTTTCCCTTTGAAATAGTTTAACATACTGTGAAGAAGGAGGAACAATATGCTTGAGGAATAGAAATACAACAGACAGAGCATCTTATAGTGTAATGGCCATATGGTCATTAACTAGAATGGAGCTAGCTGGAGACATGAATATGTGGATCCATTATATACAGAAAAGGAAGGCTATTAAACCACAATGGCTTCCTGGACTACAGATGACTTTTTCTGTCTTATATGATGTCCTTCTAATCCGCTGGATGACAGAAATGTGGACAGTCCGCATAGAAGCCATAGTAAAATGGAAACATATATAAAGTGATGATCATACGTGCTCCTCATAGGTAATAATGCTGTTCATTTTCCCAGTCTCTACCTTACTGCATGTGACATTTAAAGGGAACCTGTCATGTGGATATTTGATTATAATCTAACTAATTATATACAATCATTAACTTCTAAAAAGTGCCTTAGATGTATTCACTTACTGGTGTGACAGATGGTTACCTCATAATATACACACAAAGATGCTGCATGCTAATGAGCTGATTTGAGTCCAGCGTGATGTCATTGAGTCCAGCGTATATTTAATTCAGAGCTATAGCCACTCCCCTGCCCACCTGCTGCTGATTCCTATGGAAAATAACTGTCAATCAGCAGCCGGTGGGCGGGGAGAGTCAGGAGCTCATGAATATTCAGGAGTCATCATTATCAGCTGGAGCTTTTCAATACAAGATGTTGGCAGATTGACTGGGTCAATTAAAGAAAGTGACCCAGCATTTTGCTAAGAGAATCAGTCACTTATTTATGTTGCCCTTAGGCTACTTTCACACTAGCGTTCGTCGGTCCGCTCGTGAGTTCCGTTTGAAGGGGCTCACGAGCGGACCCGAACGCAGCCGTCCAGCCCTGATGCAGTCTGAATGGAGCGGATCCGCTCAGACTGCATCAGTCTGGCGGCGTTCAGCCTCCGCTCCGCTCGCCTCCGCACGGACAGGCGGACAGCTGAACGCTGCTTGCAGCGTTCGGGTGTCCGCCTGGCCGTGCGGAGGCGTGCGGATCCGTCCAGACTTACAATGTAAGTCAATGGGGACGGATCCGTTTGAAGATGCCACAATATGGCTCAATCTTCAGGCGGATCCGTCCCCCATTGACTTTACATTGAAAGTCTGGACGGATCCGTACGAGGCTATTTTCACACTTAGGCTGTTTTATGCTAAAATAATGCAGACGGATCCGTACTGAACGGAGCCTCCGTCTGCATTATTATGAGCGGATCCGTTCAGAACGGATCCGATCGAACGCTAGTGTGAAAGTAGCCTTAGTTAGGACACCATAAAACAGATGACAGGTTCCCTTTAAAGCCTTTCGCCTTTGCTAATATCAGTAGTTTAGTCACTCCTGACTACATTTACAATACACTGCTGTACAGAACGAGCTACTAGTCGAAAGAGCACTCATCGTGGAAAATGCACAAAAAAATGTAATCTCCTCCTTCAGTTGATCTTTTTTTATGTCCCATTGCATTTAAAACAGAGAAATATATAAAAAAAACTTTCACACTGGCGTTTTGGTTTCCGTTTGTGAGATCCGTTCAGGGCTCTCACAAGCGGTCCAAAACGGATCAGTTTTACCCTAATGCATTTTGAATGGAAAAGGATCAGTTTGACTTCATATAGTCTCCATTCTGCTCTGGAGGCGGACACCCGAACACTGCCTGCAGCGTTTTGCTGTCCGCTTGACGAAACTGAGCCAAACTGATCCGTCCTGGCACACAATGTAAGTCAATGGGGACGGATCCGTTTTCTCTGACACAATCTGGCACAATCGAAAACGGATCCGTCTCCCATTGACTTTCAATGGAATTCATGACGCATCCGTCTTGGCTATGTTACAGATAATACAAACGGTTCAGTTTATGACGGATGCATGCGGTTGTATTATTGTAACAGATCCGTTTTTTTTGCAGATTCATGACGGATCTGCTCCAAAACGCGAGTGTGAAAGTAACCTAACCTGTCTGCAGTAGGGAACAAAGACTGTTTTGCCCAACCCTTCACCTGATACCTATACTATAATGTGTAACTCACAACAAAGAAATTAACCCCTAGGTACTCTTCTCAAGAACAGTGTGGATGGGTTTAGCTCCTGTCTACTGTTATCATTCATATCTAGGTTTAGTGTTACTTTACTAAAAATGTAAAAAAATAAAAAATAAATCATATTTCTTCTAAAAAAATAAATTAAAAAAATTAAATAAAATTTGAATTGTCCTCTTCATAAAAATTGCATTCCCCATTTCTTAGTGACATGTGATTCTAGGATTGCTATGGGACAATCAATATCAAAGATAACAGTTATGACTTGAGTTGTCACCCAGATTTATCAAAGGCAACTCTGCTTACAGTACCTACAGTATATGGAAATACAGAGCCAATGGATTCACCTATGCAGATTTGCCATTATGGACACCAGACATCTGGGTAACCCCCCCAAGGGAAAGAAGTAAGGAAGAGTTGAATCACATTTTTTAACATGGCAAAAGAGGAAATTGCACAGACATATACAATGGTGGTTTGCTCTCCCATTAAATTGTTATAAATAATTCAGTTATGGGATTTACAACCAAACAGCCACCTGTTCTCTTCCTTATTTCTCGGTCCACCTCAGAGCTGGACGCACATGCTCAGTTCCAGCCTCCAACTGCCACCAGCCCCATCTTCTGTGATGGTTACAAGGAGGGAGTTGCAACAGAAAGGACACCCACTGAGAATGAGCATGCCCCCCGAAAAAGGATACGCCCTCTGAGCTTCCATCTTGAAATAAATCTTTGTTATAAAGAGATTGCCATGTACTATATGTTGTATGATTTTCACTTCTTACATTTATCATAGGATAACCCCCTTAATCAGGGGCTTAGCTAAAGGCTCATGGGCCCTGGTGCAAGAGTTCAGCTTGTTCCCCCCTTCCTCAGTGCTTTGTAGCCAGGGGCAGGGAAGCACATAGCCTTCATGTTGCCTTAGGCAAAAATTGAAACAGCACCTCTCCCCCATGCCAAATTCTTGACCTAACCCCTTTCCTCCATCCAGAGGTGTACCTTGACCAGCAAGCACTTTCTACAATACCGGTGTCTACTTATGTGGCACAAGGGTCTTTGGGGCTCTCTCAGGCTCCTGGGCCCAGTAGCGACAGCTACCTCTGCACCCCTATAGCTACACCCCTGCCCTTAATAGTGTTTAAGAAATAAGCGTGGCAGGTCAAAGAGAAAATAGTATGTTATATATGAACAGCAGATAGAACTCAAACCATGGAAAGTACAATGTAAAAAAGACTAAAACACACCCCTGGTATAAAATGTAATGGGAAAGCAGATGATAAACCATTAACGCCTTAGTGACCACCCATACATGTTTCTACGGCGGTCACTAAGGGGCCTTAGGCTACTTTCATACTAGTTTTTGCTGGATCCGGCATTGTGCAGCAAAAACGCTTCCGTTACTGATAATGCAACCGTTTGTATCCATTATGAACGGATCTGGTTGTATTATCTTTAACATTGTACAAACCAACAGAAAAAAATGGCATGGTGTTAAACAGGCAGAAGTGCTCAACCCCATATGCAGTGGTGCATGTACATACAGGAGAGCAAACCCTGCACTTGTGGCCGTTGCTAAAGACAATCCCCAGCAAAAATGCTTACAGTAGAGGATGCCCGCAGCGGACCACAAGTACCACAATAGACATCCTACACAAGATAGCAATTATGTGGATGTGATAACCAATATAATCACATTTGCAAAGACAGGTGCGGTCTTACTAAACCCATAGCCCTATGGTGGTAGAAGTCGCCACCTCATCTCATTCTCAATCCAGAAGTACCGTCCCTTCTACTATGTGGGTTCCTGCCACTTAACTTCCCGTTTGTCCGCGATGCCCCCCGCAATATTTCCTGCCTTCTATGCTAATGGGGCATGTCTTTCTGCTCCCTGGCACGGAGCGCATCCAATCAGCGCGCTCCGCTCTTAGCCAGGGAGAAAAAGCTCCAAATCTCGCGAGATTCGTGAGAACTGGAGCGATTTCATCCATCCTGAGCCGGCGCCATCTTGGACTTCCGCGGTGAGCATTGGAGCAGCGTCGGATCAGGATGGATGAAATCGCTCCAGTTCTCGCGAATCTCGCGAGAACTGGAGCTGCTTCTCCCTGGCTAAGAGCGGAGCACGCTGATTGGATGCGCTCTGTGCCAGGAAGAAGAAAGACACGTAAGCCCGCCCAGTTGAGCCGAATGGCTCATTAGCATAGAAGGCGGGAAACATCACATAAAGTACAATATGTGATGAGAGAAAAAAAAAAATCTGATTTGCAAAACCTTTACGAAGTTATTCTCTGCTAAAGTGACACATCAGATTTCCAAAATCTGGCTTGGTCATTAAGGCCCAAACAGGCTTGGTCACTAAGGGGTTAATGTAGCCTTAGAGATCTAACCTTTGAGAGGCAATAAACCCTCCAAAATTAAATGGTGTGATCATCAAGTTCTGTAGCTCATTAGCCCCTGACTCTGTATAAAGCTCTGTTCACATTTTCAGTAAAAGCATCCGGCATCTGGAAAATGTTGGGTAAATACTGTAAATATCCAAAGACTATGGCAAAGATCAATGCAAAAACAGTGTCCTCTTGCCATGCGTCTGGCTGATATGTGGCATAACATAACTCTTATGTTGGAAACCCCAGTCCACTGGGAAAACGCATTCCTGGACGCCCCTGCATCATTTACATGCAGGCATGATTCCTTATATTTATCCTGCCTCGTGCCATGGCTATATTCATAGTAACATAGTATGGCTGTACGTAAGGAATACAGTAAAACACTAAGTAAAACGGATTTCGAAACGCGTCGGCAGTAGTGTGGACCTAGGAGGCATCCGTAGCAAGCACAGTGTGTGACGTCACACTGAAGAAGCTGTCTCCCTGACAAAATCAAGCGGCTTCTACTCACACACACGACCTACCAGTCGGAGCCACGTGTACGTGAGTGACAGAAGCCTGAAGATATCGCAAAGCTACCGTGGAATGACTGCGAGAGGACGCAAGCACCAACCAGCTTGTATGTAATCCGGCTCACCGGAGTACGCCTGGAGCAGGTAAAAACTCTAACTGTGACTAAGTAATAATATATATGAACCAGGAACATTGGACATATTGAGCACTTTTGGTCAGCGCAGGTTTACAGCTCTTTTATCCATATACCTATATAACATTTCAGGGGTTGGCAATCCACCCGTACAAACCCAGCAGTGGCGTCAATAAGTGTTATAAAAGGACCGACTACCAGTCGGTGGCGGTAGCGCTAGTATTACTTCTATTTATTTTCTTATTCTTATCTGCACAGATTTGAGTGTCATAATGCCATTGGTCCCCTTATAAGGATGGGTACTATGGCACAGGTGAAACAAGTAGGGATTTTTTATAACACCCTTTCAAAAGAAATACAGAATACTGATTCTGTGAAAATTATTTTTAGAACCTTGAGGGTTCTTTTCTAAAGGAGTCACCCTTTATAAGGTGGGTGCTCCGTTTACCTGTAAGAAAAATTAGACCAAGTAGGGGATAATAGGGATAGTAACCTAACCCGAACTGTGGCGTTTTAGTTTTCCGGTATTGAGATCTGTCATAAGGGCTCAATACCGGAAACAAATGCTTCCGTTTTGTCCCCATTCATTGTCAATGAGGAAAAAACTAAACAGAACAGAATGCTCCAAAATGCATTCTGTTCCGTTTAGTTGCGTTCCCATACCGGAGAGCAAACCGCAACATGTTGCAGTTTACTTTCCGTCCTAGGATGCGCAGCAAGACGGATCCGGCATGACCCCCAATGCAAGTCAATGAGGACAGATCAGTTTTGTCTGCCACAATAGAAAACGGATCCGTCCACCATTGACTTTCAATGGAGTTCATGACCAATCCGTCTTGGCTATGTTAAAGATAATACAACCGGATCCGTTCATAACGGATGCAGATGGTTGTATTATCAGTAATGGAAGCGTTTTTGCTTAACCCTGCCGGATCCAGTAAAAACGCTAGTGTGAAAGTAGTCTTACCCAATCAACCAATTGGGCTACAAAGAAATTGTCAGTCTATTTCATTTATGTGCACAGGATCATTTCTGCTCACCACTAGGTATTTCTTTGTTTACTGGGCCTCTTCCAGTTTGCAGATTTGGATATAGTCCACTAATTACTAAAGTTGGAGTCCATAAAATACTGTGGAGATAATTAATTTTATTAACCAGCAGTAAAACACACAGAGGACTCCCGTGTTCCTGCACATAATTAAGAGGACTCAAAGAGGAGTCCTCTCAATGCATTTTACTGCTTGTTTCTGGGAGCACAGCGTCAGAATGCAAGTGAGTATGAAGATAAAAATGGCATAACCGGACTCAGCGTCACTAACACTATACACCGAAACTGTTTCGGAGCTGACAGATTCCCGTCACGGATAAGCGGGTGAGAATCCACTGTGCCACTGACTGGCTATACTCTGGAGGGGCGTGTCTAAGCAACTACCTGGTTTTCACTAGAGCCTCAGATGCTGAGGATAGACTTGAGCCGTTAGGGTAGTTGCCAGGGGCTATTACAGAGCAATCCCCGAGTCAGTGGCAGCTGGTCCGGGCGGACGAGGAGGTACCTGAGTAGGTACCTTAAGTATAAGCGTAGTCAGGCTAGCAGAGAAGTTACCAGGAGCAAAGGATAAGGCAGAGACTTGGCAAAAAAGGCAATAGGTCAGGGCAGGCGCACAGGTACAGGTCAGGCAATCCGGGTCAGAAATAGGAGAGTCAAAGCAAGCAGGCAGGGATCAGGAACGAAATACAAGTCATGAACACAAGTGGTTATCAGGCTCTTTAGCAAAATACAAAGACCTTGACACTGAGGCATCTGGGAAAGGGGATGAACCACTTAAGTATATGCAGGAGAGCCAAGGCTGGTCAGCGAGGTCACCTGACCTAACCCAGCCAGCCCAGGGAGTGATGCGTGCCGCATGAAACCAGCCATAATCATGCTGTGATCAGGCTGAGTGGAAGCTGTGGAGCGGAAGCCTCAGAAGCACACACCCCGACAGAGCCCTGCAGCGATAAGCAGGGGAACAATGGCGCCCCGCAGAAGCTGTTAAATTCCCTTTAAGTATATCTAAATAAAAAGTGAACTTTTAATTATTCTGTTTTTGAGGGATCTTTAACATATGGTACAGGTACATAGATTTAAATAATATTGTCATCTGTGAGTGACCACCAATAATAGTGTCTTTTTTTTTTTTTTTTTGCTCATCGATGAACAACCATAGTAGTGATCATTCATTCCCATACAGAAGAGATAACTGCTGCATATAAATGCAGCTAAATGAGCAGGCAATAAATGGTTCATTCCTGATAATTGTCCTGACTATCCAGACATGTTAATGGGCCTTTATACCTGTTATACTTACCAATATTCACGTAAAAACGGTATACAACAACATTAACCAAATAAAAAGTGTAAAACTAAAAGGGGCTTTCAAAATGTCAAAGCTTTTTTTTAATATATTTAACATATAATACTAATAATAATAATAATAATAATAATAATAAATAATAATAATGGATTTAAAGAAAAATAAGCCAAGGATAAACAAAAGCTCCAGTTTGAACTAATGGTCAATGGTCTTGGAACTGCAGTGTCACAAGCAGATCGGGTTTACAAATGCAAATTGCCCTCATTACAGCTAAGCTCATTATACAATAATGCATGCAGATGAACTGCTGAAACCTGGCCTGCCAATGCCATTCCAAGCCAAACGATGGTCACCTTTGGCTTACAATTCATTTTAGCAATGGGCACCAATTAGGTGTCTGACTAGAAAATATTTGGCCTCTGCACAGCATAACAACTGAGTGCAAGATAAACAATGGTTGGCAATCTGGTAACTTATTTACTGAAATAGAGGCTTAATAGTCACAGCAATGACTAGTACATAAAACAGTCATTTCACTACAATTCACTATCATTTATACAAGACCATGCCACTTCATGTTGTGCAGAAAACATCAACATTAGGCATCTAATAAAATCCCAAAAATTCATTAATAAGTCACTAAACTGATTTTACTGCTACATTTGCAAGAAAAAGTCAGAGAACCATAATAATGCACAAAAAGTACCACACATATATTTTATCGATCAATGAAAAAGTAAGTGAACCTTTGAATTTAATAACTTGGAGATTCCCTTTAGTAACAATCACCTCCAGTAAATGTTTCCTGCAGGCGCAAACAAGATTTGCACATCATTGAGGAGGAATTTCGGACCATTCCTCCCTGCAAGGGCATTTCAATTCATCAATACTTCTGGGATGCCTTGCATGCATCTTGATAGGGTTAAGATCAGGACTCTGACTCGGCCATTCCAAAACACATCTTCTTTTCCTTTAGTTGATGTGTTGTTGAATGACTGAACATCTGTTCAGCTTCAGGCCATGGACCTCTGCCTTTATGTTCTCATGGTAAATGTAATGTACTGCTCCAGAGTTTCCTTCTTTGCTACACTGGCATTCTTCCCATACAAGTGCTGCCTCCTCTCCAAACAGCTGATCAGCAGGAGTCGCACCTCCGCCATTCAGATATTGATGATCTATCCTGAGGATACCTTACCAATATGTACTGGCTGCACAATCCTTTTAAGGTCAGACAAAACAGATGTGCTGCAGATTTTCCGTAGAACTGTGGGTAGACTATCCAGCGCAAAAGCGTAAGGCTACATGCACACGACAGTGAAAAAAAAGTCTGTTAAAAATGGACATTTTTAACGGACGTTTATTTCACTGATTCCTTTCTTAGAAACAGAAATTTTAAAAAATGGACCCATTCAATTGTATGGGGGCAGACTGTCAGTGAAAAACGGACAAGAGAACATGTTCTATTTTTTTACATCCGTTTTTTACTGACAGTCAAAAAAAACTGCCGTGTGAATAACTCCATAGACCACCATTGGTCTTAAAACAGACGTGTGATGGCCGGTAAAAAATGTACATCACATGCCGTGCACATGTAGCCTAAGAGATGTAAAAGCCGGAATTAGACTTACCGGTAATTCATTTTCCACGAATCCACCATGACGGCCCAGAGAGATTGACCCCTGACCTCTGTAGGGGCAGGAACAGAGATAGGTTTAAAAGGACCCCTCCCACCACCATTCACCAGTGAGTTCCAGATTATAGTGCTACAATCACCAGTTTACAAGTGAGACAACTCAAAGTGTTGTTTTTTTTTTTTTTTTTTTTTTTTGGTATTACCTCATACCAAGGTTTTTTTTTTTTTTGTTTTTTTTTAGGGCGGGATATCATGCCGTCATGGTGGATTCGTGAAAAATGAATTACCGGTAAGTCTAATTCCGGCTTTCCACTTCACCACCATGACGGCCCAGAGAGACGTAACAGATTATATATGACCTAGGGTGGGGCAACGGCCTGAAGGACCTTGCGACCGAATGCGAGGTCGGAGGACCTGGATAAGTCGAGCCTATAATGTTTAATGAAGGTGTTAACATTAGACCAGGTAGCAGCCTGGCATATTTGATTTAAGGAAGCTCCTGCCCTTTCAGCGAAAGAGGCAGATACCGCTCTTGTGGAGTGAGCCCGAATGACCTCTGGACAACTGATGCCTTCGATCTTGTAGCAGTCTGTAATAGTCTGTCTTACCCAACGGGCAATGGTAGATCTGGAAGCTGTCTTCCCTTTATTTTTACCACCGAAGAGCACTAATAAGTTGTCCACCTTCCTCAGGTCCTTAGTGACCTCTAGGTATTTTAGTACTGCTTGTCTGACGTCTAGCGTATGGAAACGTTCCTCACCAGAATTTTTAGGATCTACACAGAAGGAGGGCAGAATGATCTCCTGGCTCCTATGGAAGTCTGTTACTACCTTTGGCAAAAACGTAGGGTCTAGCCTCAAGGTGATACGGTCCTCCTGTACCCTGAGATATGGTTGTCTTATTGACAATGCTTGGATCTCACTCAGTCTTTTTGCTGATGTTATGGCTATAAGAAAAGCCACCTTATGAGAAAGATTCTTCAGGGAACTTGCGTCCATGGGTTCATACGGTGGACCTGCGAGTCCTCTAAGGACGATGTTTAAGTCCCAGGTAGGCATCCTTGATCTGAGTGACAGTCTTAGTCTGGCTGCAGACCTTAGGAATCTTTGGATCCATCTATGGCTGGCCAATTCGGAATCGAAGTAGGCGCTAAGTGCTGAGACCTGGACTCTCAGGGTAGAAGGACTTAACCCTAACTCTAGTCCCTTCTGAAGGAAATCCAGAATCCTCTGTATATTTGGTCTGGTTTGATCTGGGGCTTCGTCGCCCGACCAGGTGCAGAATCTTTTCCAGATCTTGAAATAAATGGAGTTAGTCACCTTCTTTCTGCTGGCCTTTAAGGTAGATATAACACCCTCAGAGAGACCTCTCTGCCTTAGGAGGTTGGACTCAGGATCCAGGCCGAGAGGCTGAAGATTTCCGGATGGGGATGGAGAACCGGCCCCTGGATCAGGATATCCTTTCTCCTTGGGAGAATAAATGCTTCCTGTGGAGAGAGCTTGGTTAGGATCGAGAACCAGCTCCTCTTGGGCCAGTATGGGGTGACCAGGATTACTCTGGCTCTGTCCCTGATGATCTTCTGGAGAACCCTTGGGATTAATGGGAATGGAGGGAAGGCATATGCAAGGACCCAGTCCCAGTGCAGGGAGAAGGCGTCGATCGCTAGGGGCCCGTCCCTTGGGTTTAGGGAGCAAAAGGTTGATACCTTTGCGTTTGTCCTTGTGGCGAATAGGTCTATTACTGGAAGACCCCATCTCTGGACAATCAAACTGAAGATCTCGACGTTTAAGGCCCATTCTCCCTGGTCTATGGTAGTCCTGCTGAGGAAGTCTGCTGCACAGTTTAGGCTTCCTTTTAAATGAACTGCCGATATTGATTTTACGTTTTTTTCTCCCCAGAGGAAGATTTTCCTGGATAGACATTCCAGCTTCTGAGATCGTGTGCCCCCCTGATGCTTGAGGTAGGACACGGTCGTTATATTGTCTGAATAGACCTTTATATGTTGGTTTTGTAGTTTTGGAGCGGCTGTTCGTATTGTCTCCCAAACTGCCCTGAGCTCCCTGTAGTTGGAGGACTGGGCTGCAATCCTTGGAGGCCAGTCTCCCTGGTACAGATCGGAGTAAATTTTTGCGCCCCATCCTTTTAGGCTGGCATCGGTCTGAATATGTACTGCTGGGGTCTTGAACCAGACCATGCCCTTTTCTAAATTTTTTGTGTGAAGCCACCACCGGACTGAAGATTTTACGTGGCCCGGGATCAGGATCTTTTTGTCCAACGAGGTCAGATTTTTGTCCCATTTCCTTAAAAGCCAGGACTGAAGGGCTCTGTAATGGGCTTGGCACCATGGGACTGCTACAATGCAGGCTGTCATCTGACCTAAAAGGCTCATCGTTTCTCTGAACGAGAAGGAGCGACGTCTCAGGAAGGCTCTGATTGATGACTGTAGGTTCTGGATTCTTTCTGCCGGAAGGAATGTTGTTTGTTTTTCCGAATCCAGCAAAACCCCTAGGAATTTTACCCTGGTATTCGGAACTAGGGAGGACTTCTTTAGGTTTATCACCCAACCTAAATATGTCAGAAGGGAGCAGAAGATTTCTCGATCTGCTATAGACTGACCTACCGTGTTTGAAATAAGTAGAAAGTCGTCTAGATAAGGGACAACCGTCACCCCCTGAGGTCTCAGGGAGGCGACCATCTCTACCACCAGTTTCGTGAAAATCCTTGGGGCTGAGGCCAGCCCGAAGGGGAGAGCCACGAACTGGAAGTGGTGAACAGACCCCTCGTGATCCCTTACTGCAAAGCGCAGGAACCTCTGAGACTGGGAGTGAATGGGAACATGATAGTATGCGTCCTTCAGGTCGATTGTACAGAGGGACGCATCCTTTTGGATTAAGGGGATGGTAGAATTTAAAGATTCCATCTTGAACCTTTTGTAGATCACAAATTTGTTTAGCCTCTTTAGATTTATGATCATGCGGAAGGCGCCCCCCGGCTTTTTTACCAAGAAAAGGCTGGAGTAGAACCCCCGCCCCCGTTGAAGTTCGGGAACTGGAATTACTACTCCTAGGTCCAAAAGATTTTGGACCTCCTTCCAGATCTGGCTGTACTGAAAAGGAGAAGGGTGGTGAGAAATCAGAAATACGTTCGGAGGGGGGGAAGATAGTTCTATTTTGTATCCAAACTTGACCAGATTTTGCACCCAGAGGCTCGGAGAAGTCTGTTGCCACTGAGCAAAATGTAGGGATAGTCTTCCCCCTATCCTGGCGTCACAGTTTCTCACCGCCCTTGTTTTGGGGATTAAGCAAGAACCCTCTACCTCTCCCCCCTTTGGGGTAACTCCAACGTCCGGTTTTACCTTTACCACGAAAGGAACTGCTTTGGGTATTTTGACCACGAAAGGAAGGTTTCTTTTTAGGGATCCTATCCTCAGGGAAACCCCTCTTTTTATCAGTAGCCTTCTCAAGGATCGTGTCCAGTACAGGACCGAACACGTATTCGCCCGAGAAGGCTATGGAACACAATTTCATCTTGGAAGGGATGTCTCCTGACCAAGATTTCATCCAAAGTGCCCTCCGGGCTGCGTTGGACAAGGCTGCATCCTTTGCCGAAAATCTAATTGTCTCTGCAGAGGCGTCCGCAAGGAAACCTGTAGCAGATTTTAGCAAGGGAATGGAATCTAATATCTGTTCCCTAGGCGTTTTGCTGCTTAGATGATCCTCTAATTCATTCAGCCATAGGTACATAGACCTAGCGACTGAAGTAGCGGCTATGTTTGTCTTAACACTAAACATAGCCGCCTCCCAGGACCTTTTTAATAAGCTGTCGGCCTTTCTTTCCATCGTGTCCTTTAGCTGACAGGAATCCTCAAATGGAAGTGAGGTTCTCTTGTTGACCTTGGCCACCTGTACATCGATTCTAGGGACTTCGTCAAAAATTTTTGAGTCTGAAGGGTCAAATGCAAGGCGATTTCTGAATTCTTTGGATATACCCAGCTTCTTTTCTGGATGGGCCCATTCATCCATCACCATCTCCTTAATATTTTCGTTTATGGGGAATACTCTGGAGCGTTTGACCCTCAATCCCCCAAACATTTCCTCCTGAACTGTATGGGGTTGCTGAACATCTTCTACCCCCATGGTATCCCTGACCGCCTTTAGAAGGTCACTCATCTCACTGGGAGTGAAGAAAAATTTTCTGGAGTCTTCAATGATCTCGCCCTCAGATAGGTGATCGTCTTCCTCTTTTTTAGAGGATGATGCATCCTCCTCTAAATCCTCGGAGTCAGAGGGGATGTCTGCCCCCCTGGGTCTTTTCGGTGGGCGGATCTCCCTGGTATCCTCACGGAGGGAGGCCAAAGAAGATTTAACCTCCTCCTGGATCATGGATCTGAACTCCTGCATGATTGAGGGCTGTTCATCTCTCACTATCTTAGTGATGCAATCCTTGCACAGTTTTTTTGTGTAATCCTCAGGAAGCCTGACGGTACACTGGATGCATCTGGCGGTCTTCTTAACTTTTTTTAAAGTAAGTTTGGCCTAGCGAGAGAGAGAGAGGCAGCCCATTTAATTAATGTCAATCTGGTATAGGAGCAATATTAAATGCAGTATACCAGCAGACACCACCAGGGGGAGGGGACAGTGGTTACTCTCTAAGGCGCAACCTCCCCCTGTAGCCAACTATTAAGCCGCCGTGCCCAGGTGGGCTACTCACGCTAGGGCGCTCTGGAGCGGTCTGCTCCTTCTGCTGTGTCTTCCTCTCCTGGTCCGACATCTCTGGTAGGAGAGCGATGCAGATAGCGCAGCGGGAAAGCTGTTAGCGTCCTTTTTATGAAAAGCCATCTACTTCCGGGTTCCGGCCTGCGGCCCGGAAGTGACGTCAGACGCGCGCGACAGCCGCGAGCGTCTTTCCGGTCGGCTACCTCCGAGAGGTAGGCGACCCGCGGCATTCTCAGGGCAGGCTTCCCTCACAAGGGAGCGTGACCCCGGCGTCCCCTGTCAGCTTAAGAACGAGTCCGCCGGAGAGCAGGGGACGCATCCCTGGGTGAAAAAGGAGCCACAAGGGAGGCAAAGAGCACCACCGATGCGGTCACCCAGGTACTAGAAAATAATAAACGAGGTCCACTTCACCTCCCTGGAAGCCAGAGAGGACTTTACTCTGTCCTGGCCACTATAGGGGCAGGAACACACTGGTGAATGGTGGTGGGAGGGGTCCTTTTAAACCTATCTCTGTTCCTGCCCCTACAGAGGTCAGGGGTCAATCTCTCTGGGCCGTCATGGTGGTGAAGTGGAAAAAAAGTTTTCAGCACACTGCATAAAAAACCTGAGCAGAATCTGCTGAAGAAGTTACCTGCAAATTTTAAATCCACAGCATCTCAATGTATGCCATAGACTTTCACAGTGGGTTTCATTGTGTGCAATACGTAGAGTGAACTTGGCTGCATGTATGCAACAAAATCTGCAACCCATCCACGCAGAATCGCTTCAAAACTAATTATCAGCAAAGATCATGCTGCAAAAAATCCACCCCATGTGGCCATAGACATCGTAGAATTTTATGGCACCATTTTCTCATCAGTGGGGTCTCACTGCTGGGAATAAATGGAAATGAACCAGCTCTGTGACCCATTTATATGCAGAGTAGGGGTACTTCTGGCCACCAGTTGTACAGGTAACTGCAGCATAGCAGAATCGCTTTCTTAAAAAAATGCAAAACCCTTTATTTTATTTACTTTTATTTTAGTATAAAATATTTTGGACAATACGTTTTTTTTAGGTGTTCTTATGTTATTTACAGATAAAGGGGCACATTTATTAACACTGGCGTGTTAGACACCAGTCTTAACCCCCTTAGTGACCAAGACTGTTTGGGCCTTTATGACCAAGCGTTTTTCTTCCTTTTTTCATGGTCTCGTTCCAAGATCTATAACTTTTTGATTTTTTTGTCTATATAGCTTTATGAGGGCTTGTTTTTTACGGGACAAGTTGTAGTTTTTAATGGCACCATTTTGGGGTACACATAACTTTCTGATTAACTTTTATTAACTCTTTTTGGGAGGGAGATGGGGGAAAATAGCAATACTGCCACTGCGTTTTTACATTATAAATTTTACGGCGTTCATTTTTCGGTACAAATAACATAATATCTTTATTCTCTGGGTCAGTACGATTACAGTGATACTAAATACTACTAATTTTTTTTTTTTCAATAAAACCCCTTTTATTAACCAAAAAAATGATTTTGCATTGCCACTTCACAAGACCCATAACTTTTTTTTTCTTTTTCTATGGAGTTGTGTGAGGGCTTGATTTTTGAGGGACAACTTGTATTTTTCATTGGTATCATTTTGGAGTAAATGGCGCTTTTTGATCGCTTGTTGTTACGTTTTTTTCGGTGGAAACTAAGAATAAATTAGAAATTCTGTCTTTTTTTTATTTTTATTTTTTACGGCGTTCACCATAGGGGATAATTTATGTAATATTTATGTAGTCCGGGTCGTTACAGACGCGGCAATACCAAACATATGGGGGATATTCTCTTTTTGCAATTTTTTTCATTGAAAAGCGTATTTTCAATGGAAAAAAAAAGCATATTTTTTTATTTAATAAATGTGTATTTAAAAAAAAAAAAAAATTTACTACTTAAAAGTCCAACAAGGGGACTATAATATACAGTATTTTGATTGCTTTTAAAATGTAATGCATTATCTCTATAAATGCATTACATTTCAATAGCAATGCTATTCAAACCTTGACCAGCAGGCTGCGCCAGAGAGGCACAGCCTGCTGGAGAGAACTGAACACAGGCTCGGGGCCCTAAACGGAAGCAAGGTAAGCTTCCGAACACATCAGCACCCCACGATCTTATTTTCGGGGTGCTGATGGGAGACAGAGGGAGTCCGCTCCCTGTGTCACCACTTTACATGCAGCGGGCGCCATTGCGCCCGGCATGTAAAGGGTTAAACAGCCCGGATCGGCACTCCTGCCGGTCCGGGCTGTTAGAGCAGGTTCCCGGCTCTCATGTGAGAGCCGGGTCCGCGCTCCCCGCTGCACGGGGGAGCCGTGCAGCGCTTAGACCGGGCCGCCGTAAAAACGCGGCGGCCCAGCCTAAGGCCCCTTAGTGACCGCCGTAAAAACACGTATGGGTGGTCACTAAGGGGTTAATAAGCCCTATAGCTGTCGGTGGATCCGCCGAAGTAATGTAGAGGTGCCGGTCCTGTACATAACTTCAGCGTATCCACCGCCGCTTCTAAATGTTAGGGCTCATGCACACGACCGTATTTTCTTTCCACGGCCGTTTTGTGTGTTTTTTTTTTTTTGCGGACCATATGAAGAACAATTCATTTCAACGGGTCCGCGAAAAAAACTGAAGTTACTACGTGTGTATTCCGTTTCCATATGTCCGTTCTGCAAAGAAATAAAACATGTCCTATTATTGTCTGCATTAAGGATAGTACAGTTCTATTAGGGGCCAGCTGTTCCGTTCCGCAAAAACACTGAATGCACACGGACGTCATCCGTATTTTTTGCGGATTTTAAAATGTATATGGTCGTGTGCATGAGCCCTCATACAGCTTCCTAGCCGTCTTCCGGCCTGTCCCCCTCTCCCCAACCACTTTTTTAGATCTGGCGTGAGCGGGCAATAAGTTGCAGATTCTGCCGCACCATGTCGTCACTATGTTGTTGAATCACCAAACACCTGTTCAACTTGAGATCATCGACTTCTGCCCTTGCATCCTCATGTTAAATGTACTGCTCCAGTTTTTCCTTCTAAGCTACACTGGCATTCTTCCCATACAAGTGCTGCCTCCTCTTCAAACAGATGATCAGCAGGAGTGCTGGGAGTCAGACCTCCGCCATTCAGATATTGATGGCCTCAAGTAGAAGAAAAAAAAAAAAAACACGTACACACACACCAAAGTTCTAATACTGAAATATTATAGAAGCATAACATGTCACATGCCAGATAAGACAAGGCATGACAAGTTGTTGGAGAGAGTGGTAAAGAATTCCACTGTCAAGGCCCCATACACAATAATCCAGGGGCTGACTTGGCTTCCAAATTCCCCAGATCTAAAGTCTGATCGAAGACCTACCTTTCAACTTAAACTCAAAGAATCTGCTTATGTCTTGGTTCCAGATATCACAAGGACTCATCAGAGGTCTTGTGAAGTCCATGCCTAGATGGGTCAGAGCTATTTTGTGGCACAAGTTGGATCTCCACAATGCTAAGCATGTGGGTATTGACCAGACATTGGTCCCTCTATGTCATTTGGGCTTTAGAACACAATAGAAATGAATACCACTTGATCGATGCCTCTAAAACTTTACCAATAATCAAATGAAACAAAAAAAGCTCAATACAATGGAGAAAAAAAACCTGGATTAAAGGAAAATCATTGTCGGTAGGGTGTGCAGACAGGAAGTAGCAACTTCAGAGAAAGTTCATTCTAAACGTTATAATCATGCCATGTAACAAAATATAACAAGCCTTTGGCAAATAGTTTAATCATTCTTCCAAGCAGTTGCAAAAATTATAAGGTAGACTTATTAAAAAGTTAGTTCCTGAAATCCTAGTGGGAAAAGCTTTTTGATTCGAATAACCTGGAATTGACACAAATGCACCAGACAATAAAAGACTTCTTACCTTATGTGTTCTCCCAGCCCTCAGGATGCTGCTCTCAAGTGCATCCCTTCTACAATTATTTACTTGGGTTAACGGCAGATCCACTGCTTTAAGTCTGTCCTGTAGAAATTTTATTTCGGATTTCTGTGAAGCTATTATGAGTTCCAGTTCCACCAGGGATGGGTGTTCCGAGTCCTGCAGTAATTAAAATCATAATTAAATTGGAAATGATATCGCACAATTAATAGATCACACACAGATTTCGGTAAAGGGGCCATTATAGTCAAACTTCTATTCATTAGAACAGGATGCAGAACCTTGTTTGGTCTGTTTGGCACTCATCCAAAGTGAATGGGTGGAACGATTGCTGCCACAGTCATTCCTCCCTCACTCAGTCCCTGATTACTCTGTACTGTATCTTTCATTCTGAGAAGAGATGCAAATGAGCCGACAAACGTGCTATTCCTGGTTTATCAGCTGATAGGTGGCACGATTATACAGGCCAGTTATCATCGATGTATAATTGAGTGCTATCCACCAATCTGAGTAAAAAAAGCAGACGCCGTAATAAATGCCTTCGGTCCCCTCCCCCTTCTTGGGCTAGAGTGCTGGAGCAGGACTTGTAATCCAGCGCTGTGTGCCGCTCCAGTCCACAGCGGATTACATAAGGAACCGTGGCTCTGCAGGCCACATGCAGCCCATGGGTGGTGCACCCCTGCATTAGAACCATCTGCTCTTCATTTGTTTGCTTGGCTTCAACAATTTCAACCACATTTACAGAAGTACATTCTATTATACAAGCCAGCGCTTGAAGCGCGTCACTCACTGCTGCCCGTGACTCCTTCCATAAGGGAAGCGTTCACTAGTATTTGCTTTATATTATGCACTGCCGGGGACAAAAAGTTCGTCTTTTAAAGTGAAAAATATGGTAATACTATAAATGTCAGTCCAAAATTGGGTGTTTCAAAAGAGTGTTTCAAGTAAAAACTAAAAATAATTATGAAATTTCTTAATAGTTCTAATTAGGGATGAGCGAATCAACTTCGGATGAAACATCCAAAGTTGATTCGCATAAAACTTTGTTCTAATACTGTACGGAGCAGGAGCTAGCAGTGGTACCTTGGAACCGAACCCGAGTTCGGGAAATGTTTTTTTACAGTATAAATCAATTTCTGAAGTTATTATGCGAAATCTCGCGAGACTTCACAAAGTAATAACTTTGGCTCATCGGAGCCAATACGTTCTAATACTGTACAGAGCGCTTGCTCCTTAGTACAGTATTGAAACAAAGTTTTATGTGAATCGACTTTGGATGTTTTATCCCTAGTTCTAATGGCTAACTGAAAAGATGATGACCAAATTGCTAGCTTTAAAGACTACTCGGGTCTCTTCATCAGGCATATTCATGGTCAAATGTGACCACAGCATACGGGAGTGAAAAACTCCGGAAGCGCGTGCTTTGGGGTGTGTACTGGCTCCCTCTAGCAAGGATCAGGGGAGCCGGATGGTGTGTGCAGCAGCCTCTGTACTCCTGAATGAAACAAAGCTACCGCACATTAGTTCCTATGGAGCCCCTGAAAAAACGAATGTGCGGTAGTTTCTAAGAAAGGCATTAGTGAACGCAAGAAAAACTATACATATGTGGCATTGCCATAATCATACTGACTTGGAGAATGAAATTAACAGGTCAGTTTTACCGCAAACACTATAAAAACAAAACCCATAAAACTGTAGTGGAATTATAATAAATTTTTTTCCAATTTCACCAATTTCTCCCAGCTCCCCATTACATTGTGCAGCTTGTCCCACAAAAAACAAGCCCTCATACAGCTATGTGAACAGAAAAAAATAAATAAAAATGATGGTCCCAGAAAGGCACAGAGTGAAAAGAGAACACAAAAACAAAAAAATCCCCGGGGTTGAAAGAGTTAAAAAGAATGTGTCGTTTAGAATTTTTTTCTTTCAAGTAAAAACAGATCAGTGACATATTCTTTTTTTCTATCTTTTATTTTATCATCTATGCCAGATTCTGGGGCAACCATCTTGCCTGAGCTGTGGTTAACAACATTTAGAGGTATACTTTACACCAGCCACAATAGACCGACTTCATTGACTACGACGAGAGGGTTTTCTAGGTATGCTCTGTGACCTGTGCAGAAGTCATTTTACAAGGAGGGGAGTAGATAAGCTGTGACATCACTTCTTGTGAAAAGTGGATTCTGCGTCATCTAGCTCATTCAGACGGCTTTATGTTTTTTGCTGTCCGCAGTTTTTTTGGTTTTTTTTGCGGACAGTTCAGCATTCTGCATTTTTGCGGACCCATAGACTTCAATGGGGCCACCTCCTGATTTTCACTGACAAGTATAGGACAGGGCTGTGGAACGGGAAAAAAGAAGATGCGGACAGCACACGATGTGCTGTCTGCCTCTTTTGGGACCCCCATAGAAGTGAATGGGTACACTTCTAATCCGCAGATCAGATGCGGAAAGCAACATACAACTGTCTGAATGAGTCCTAATGGTGATATTTGTTATTGTAATCCTGCCAGGGATGATAAAGAGATGACTACTGAAAAGTGGATTTGCACAGGACATATTAGATTTAGGATGAGGAATATAAACACCAATAAGTATATAAAAATATATAACAAAAAAAACTTGATTTTGATCATTTTCTGATTAGGCATTACATGTGGTCTTGAGAAGGTAGAGAATATTCCTAACGTTACCCATGAGCTGTCAGATGGGTCCTAAGCGCTGGGGAGATTGTCTAGGTATGATGATCTCTATACAGTAAAATCTCAATCATACTCACACAAATTCAGTAAAGTGCGGTTTTCAATCTGCTAACTATGCATTCCATAATAGCCTGTAATTATTAAAAACTGACAAGGAAGCTCCGCCACCTGTGTTTGTATGGAGCCAGGTAATGAAAAAACAACAACGCTGTCATCACCTCTCAATTCCTGATTGCATTATCAAAACTGGAGCAGAGTTTGGCATCTGGGTGTGACCTTGTTAACTGCTAGGGTAATTAAGTTTATTCAGTGGGGAAAAAGGATGATAAATTATTAGCAAGAAGATTTTGTTCACATTTTATTAAATTGGCCTGTCAAAGGGTCGGCCAAATTACCAAGGGCCTCGTTTATTGGAGACCAGCCATATTGCCACATCTGTTACAATTATTTATAATTTCAGCAGTTGAAAACCAACCGAGTTAGGCATCCGCCATGTAAAGTAATTTACAAATTATCTGATGAGGGAGTGTTTTAGCTTTTCCCTCATTTCTAGCCAGCAGAAAGCCGCGCTGTAATTACAGAACACGATTAGGTTCTTTGGGGAACTTAACTTGCACTCGTAGCCGTAGTAAGATGCAGCAAGAACATATGGAGGAGCTTGTGCTTCAACTCCCTGAAGCTCGTGACCCGCCTGCCGCTGAGCCCTTGAGTTGAATTTGAATGAGAGTGCCATGGCTAATGTTCTACACATGCACCATTTATGCCACAAAACAAATCGGATCACTGTTAATTATGAAGCAGCTATAATCAGGCCTTCACATCTGTGTAATGTGAGGCGCAGTAGGCAGGATTCCAGTAATGTATGACTACCTTTGGGTCACAAATTGTGAGCCATATTGCCTCGGTTGTAGTTTACTGAAATCAAAGCAACTCCTCTGATACAAGTCCAAAACAAGGAGATTTTTATCCAGCTGTTTTCTCCCGCTTTTGGAGCTTTATTTTTGTCTTTCGGAACAAGAGCGTTTCTTTAGCAGCTATTGACCAGGGTAGTTAAAGCATATGGCACCGGTTCATTAATGAACACGAACACCAAGAGCTCTAATTTAATGAATCCGCTTGAGCCATAAAAATCAGATTAGGTTTATGCCTGTCATCTCCCCCCACCCCACCCCTCCTCTGTTGTGTGAAATGAGTGTACTGAACTTAAATCGACTTTTCCGCGCTTCTGCAAAAAGCCTTAACATCATCTCCCAAATAACGTGTTAGCCCTTTTTGTGCAAACTGCGGGCAGGAGAAGAAAAAACATTCACAGGCAGCCGCCTTTCATTGCCGTTAATATGGCATTAATTGAAGCGGGGTCGAACATTTATCTTTGAGAGAACACAACCTGGCAACCACCTTCTCAAAAACACTTTATTCAATGAAAAATCTTCCTTATAGTAAAGCAGCTAAATATGTTGCACCCAGATGGCAAACCAGCTACAGTTTAATTAATCCACCTTAAGTCATTGAGTGTTCAGTATGGGTAATAACATTTTGAATAATTACATACAAAAAAATGCTCTGAATTTCATTAGCGAAACAAAGCAGAACCTCTGCAAAACTTCCATATAATCACCCTCATATGCATAGGTTACAAGGCTGCTAGGGCATAGCCTTGCTATATGCCAGATTAGGCTTACATGAAAGCACACAAACTATGTGATGATATAGCGCACAGAGTAAGAGGATAACCATCCTCCACTGCTTATTGCAGGAAAAGACACGTGAATGTAGCTGTGTAATTATTCTCATTAAACTTCATGAGACAGAAAAGGGATACATGCCAGTCATACATACAGTCAGTCATACATAAAACTTATAAAAAGACACCACTTAATAGTATGAAAAAAACAACAAAAAAGGTCCACATTTACTAATGTCAGTGCACCTAGGCAGCCAAAATCTGGAGCAAACTGGTACATTTTTTGGCGCAATTTGTCACATCTAGGTCTTGAGAATTCCTCTGCGCACCTAACAAGAAAAAGGGGCATGACTGAACAGAAAGGGGGTGTGGCCTATTATACATTTAGGGCGCCCCCCCCCCCTTTTTTCATGGTGCCGTTTACTGTGATTAGGTTCCCTGGTCCATTGGCTGAAAAACACCCCCAAAGCATTAGGTTCCCACCACTATGTTTGACAGTGGGGATGGTGTTCTTTGGGTTGAAGGCTTCTCCTTTTTTACGCCAAATTCAATACAATTTTGTTTCATCTCACCATAAAACAGAAGACTAAAAGTCTTCTTCTTTGTCCAGATGTCACGGATGGTGTAACAGAAAACAAGAAGTTACAAATAAGGATCCGACTGGCTTGATCCAAAACGAAGGAACAAAAGGGTGACCCCTATTTAAGCCCTGAAACTTTCCCTGTCTTCTCAGCCCATGCAAAGATCTCTATGATAGAAAATTGCATGCCCTCGTGCCTCGACTGTATGACACCTGAACACCCTATAATAGTGAGGGGACACGACCACCGGCTCCCTACACTCAATACGGAGGGAGTCAGGGTTACCTAGGATCAAGCAAACAGGAAAACACAAATCAAATCAATGAACAGACTTATCGGTAGAAGGATCAGTTGTAGCATCCAGCATGTACACACTCCAGGAAGTTGTATAAACCGCAAAGTGATGCAGTATGTGAAGGGATTTAAAGGGATGCAATCAGTGCAACTACATGACAGCTTAGAGAGAGGCTAAGGAGATGACAAAACAAAAGCAAAACAAAAGAACCTCAAGCAGGAGGTTCTGAAGAACGTCTGTCAGAGCTTCTCAGATGTCTGGTGGTGACACCAGATGAGCTTTTGCAAAGGCCAAGCAAGCTTTTGTGTGCCTTATCTGGAGAAGTGGCGTTCTCCTTGGTCTGCATCCGTGGAACCCAGCAGTGTGCACATTGCCACCAGCAGAACCCAGATTCACCAGGAGGGCCTTGGTGGTAATCCTTGGATTCTTTTTCACCTCTCTAACTATCCTCCTAATCAGCACAGGTGTAACTTTTGGCTTCCGACCACGTCCTCTGAGATTTTCCACAGTGCGGAACATCGTGTATTTTTTGCTCAAATGTAAATATAAGATGAGAATTTATAATATTGCCTCTTGTACATCGTCTTATTATCCTTTGGGAGACACCTATGTCATTTCCCGTCAAAAAATTACTTGCTGGTTGAATAAAAGTAACTAAGTCAAAATTTGCCAGGGGTATGAATAATTATGGGCAGCACTGTACATTTGCAGAAGTGGCTACCTCGGTTTAGACCATGCATTTCTACCCATCTGTTCAAGGCTTTTTATTTTTATATTTCTCTTGCTTATTTAGCGCCACCCTATTCCATAGTGCTTTTTTACAGACAACATCAGTTGCTGCCCCCAGTGGGGCTAACAATCTAAATTCTCTATCAGTATGTCTTTGGAGTGTGAAAGAAAACCCTGAGGAAACCCATGCAAAGACATAAAAAAACATACAAACTCCAGTTTGCCCTTGGTCGGAGTCAAACTCAAGACTCCAGTGCTGCAAAGAAACAGTGCTACCCACTGAGCCAAATATAGCTGTATCCTATATTGACAAACCAAAAAAGACAAAGGTGGCATTAGCAGGAGGTGCTCAAACCCACATGCAGTCGTGCATATATACAGGGGAGCAAATCCTGCACTTGTGGCCCGTTGCCAATGGCGATCCCCAGCAAAATGCATACGGTGGAGGATGCCCGCGGCGAACCACAAGTACCACAATAGACATCTCACACAAGGTAACAAGTGCGGATGTCATAATCAATATAACAAAACAATAACAAATACAGGTGCACTCTGCGGTCTCACTAAACCCTCAAACCGATTTTAAAATTGAGAGATTAGTCAACATGTCCTACGGTG
Source organism: Bufo gargarizans (assembly GCF_014858855.1). Taxonomy (NCBI): domain Eukaryota; kingdom Metazoa; phylum Chordata; class Amphibia; order Anura; family Bufonidae; genus Bufo; species Bufo gargarizans. Next base: position 415,433,690 of record NC_058080.1, on the reverse strand, counting down.
TAGAACATGTCTAAGCCCGGGCACCACGTCAAGGTTTCTCAAGTAGCCCGGGCTACTTGAGAAACCTTGACGTGGTGCCTGGGCTTAGACATGTTCTACACCGTAGGACATGTTGACTAATCTCTCAATTTTAAAATCAGTTTGAGGGTTTAGTGAGACTGCAGAGTGCACCTGTATTTGTTATTGTTTTGTTATATTGTTATATTGATTATGACATCCGCACTTGTTACCTTGTGTGAGATGTCTATTGTGGTTCGCCGCGGGCATCCTCCACTGTATGCATTTTGCTGGGGATCGCTATTAGCAACGGGCCACAAGTGCAGGATTTGCTCCCCTGTATATATGCACGACTGCATGTGGGTTTGAGCACCTCCTGCTAATGCCACCTTGTCTTTTTTGGTTTGTACATATAGATTCCTGGAGGTGTATAAACTCCAATTTAAATGTACCTGTTTTCCATCTACAGGCCACATTTAGGTGCACCTGTGAGGCCTGGGCCATATCAGTCAGTCTTGAGTGGGACTCGCAGACTCCTCCCTCCTCCCATTGCAAGCATAGTTACATGCTGGAGGTAACTGGTGAGCTGTTTGTGAGTCGGCCTCATGCTCCTGTAATTTGCCCACTGGCTCCTGGTATCGCCCATACGGCGCAGGTAGGAAAGTGTTAGGTCCCGGGCTACTTGAGAAACCTTGACGTGGTGCCCGGGCTTAGACATGTTCTACACCATAGGACATGTTGACTAATCTCTCAATTTTAAAATCAGTTTGAGGGTTTAGTGAGACTGCAGAGTGCACCTGTATTTGTTATTGTTTTGTATCCTATATTGCCCTGAATTAATTTTTCAGACCTAGGCCCAGTTGAGGCAAGTCTAATGTAGGTTGTTCCCATCTAAAAGAGGCCCTGATGTTACTGGTAGATGGGTCCACACAAGTGCCTCAAATTTTTCATGCACGGCAATTATAGCAACAATCCAGTTCAGAGCAATTCCTGTCTTATCAATGTCTTTGTGCTGCTACATGTAGTGTTTGCTTTTGCATGTCAGGCATGGTAGAGTGCCCTTTTATGTTCCTCTCATATTATTTGGAGATGCTAGCTTTGTGTTTTGCATTGTAAATTTTTAGCTGTGTCTGCCTTCATATAGACCTGGTTGAGTTCTTTTTTCTTTTGGATATTTCAGGCCAATCATGATTAGTTGGAAAATGTCATTTGGTTATGTTTGTGTTTGTTGTTTTAAAAAAATAAAATAAAATGAATGACACTCCACTGCCCTATTTTTTATTATTATTTATTTTACGCACTTACATAGTGCTGACATATTCAACAGCGCTTTACAGACATTAGCATCAAGCTGTCCCCAATGGGGCTCACAATGCAAGTTCCCTATACATATATATTTTGAGTGTGGGTGGAAACCAGATGAAACCCACGCAAACACGGGGAGAACATACAAACTCTACCTACAAGATGTGATACTATAATTCTCAGTGTACATTACATGTTCTGGTCATGCACAAGGTATGAAAGGGATAGTAAGCAAGCACTGCTTAGTGGTGTGGTAGGGTAGCAGCTGAAGAGTGATTTTACCAACCTCTGTCTGCTCCATAATAGAGACTGTGCTAAAGCCTAATGCTTGGGGCCAGCACAGACTCTCAAGAGGGTTCACACAAATAAAATGCCAGGGCTACATCCATCTAGTCAGACACTGACATTTTATGAAAAGTAATACTTACACTAGAGGGCAACTTTAATAGCTTCCCTACAATCCTTAACAACAACTTTGCCTTAACCCCACATTCTGCATAGTAGCACAAAACTAACAAGGTGGTCCCACAGATGTTCAATTGAGTTTAAGTTTGGGGAATTAGGGTGCCAGGGTAGTACTTGAAAGCCCTGGTCATGCTTTTCCAACCAATGATGGACATTTCTCACCATATGACATGTCACATTGTCTTGCTGGAAGATACCATCCACCCCAGGCAAGACAATCAGAAAGTATGGGTGTACGTGTCCGGATTCATACACAAATCGGTTAAGAGTGCCTTCTACATGGATGGGTGGTCCCAGTCCCCAGAGAATGCCAGAAAAACATTCCCCAGACCATAACGCTGCCACCATCAACCTAAGTTTGCCCAGCAAGGGTTGCAGGGAGTTTTGTTCTCGGATGTTCCTCACTTAACAAGCAAACATCCATCCGTTCGATGAAGTAGAAAATGTGACTCATCGTAGAAGGCAACCTTTTGCGGAGGGCCAATGCTGCGAAAACCAAAGCCCTTTCTGCCGATGCAACTTTGTTAGCAGAGGTGCAGTGACCATCCGTCTGCCTCTGAGCCCCATGCACATCAGAGTTCACTGAACTGTTGTTTTAGACACATGTCTGATAGCCCGCTGGTTCATTTTGGCAGTGAGCTGCTCCACTATTCCATGGAATGTAGTGCTCCTCAGTTTCTATTTCATTTATTCTCAATGGTGCCATTTGTCCACAATACACTTTCACCACAGCAGCATACGTACAGTTCATAAAACTGATCAGTTTCAGACATACTGCCACCCTTGTCCCAAAAAAATATAAAAAAACATCCCTTTTTGCAACTCTGATAACTCGTCCCTTTTACCTATGACAGCAACGAGGGATATGTGTGCAGACAGATTGCACAACTATCATAGTCACCAAGTCAGTTCACGACACGTAACTTCCTCCGTGAGCTACGTGCTGCTGACGTGGAAAGTAGGAATGGTCATAATAATGTGACTCAGCTGTGCATATACAAACACATAACAGCATTGCATCGAGTCCGAGCTGCAACTTGCTGCGTTTCCTTCTGATCAGCCCTTTGAACATTTCAGTAGCGATTTCACACTAAAGTCAACTCCTGCGAATGGCCATGTTTTAACAGTTGCAAGAGAATTATATATCAGGAGAAAGCGTACACCTGTCAGATCTTCCATTACAAATAAAAATATTCAATTCCAGTTAATTACAGTGCTTCCATGGACCCCGGGTCTACTAAACCAGCCTTTGATGTCAGCAGGTACATGTACAAACTTAAGATACAAGACAGCTAGACACAGACTGCATTTGTTCAGTAAACACAATTAAATATTTATTCATCACACTGATAAAATTTATATTCAAAAGAGAATACATTTTCTAATTACCGAGTCACAATGTGATATATACAGATTTTACAAATGACTGATAACGACCACAATTGAAGAAGACATTGCTCAGGGGTTGTGTAGCCAGTAATATTCATGACCAATCCTCAGGATAGTTCATCAATATCTGATCAGTGGGGGTCTGACTCCAGGCACCCTTGCCGATAAGCTGTTTGAAGAGGAGGAGGCGCTTGAACGAGTGCTACTTCCTCTTCAAGATTACTCTGCGTATGGTCTTGGAAGTCTCGGTGGTATAGTATAGTTACAAGTGCTTGTTCCATTTGCCGCCTCCTCTTCAAACAGCTGATCGACAGGGGGTGCCACAATTAGATACTGATGGGTCATTAATATGATTGGCTGCACAACCCCAAAAAATAGGATTACTAGACTGGTTTTAGTTCTAAACTACAGAGCGTCCACTGAAAAATGCAGTCTAAATTACTTGGTATATTATGTTAAATTGATAAAGTAGATGAGTCACATACTGTATATGCAAAATAAAATAAAGAAAATAGGACAATTGTATATTCATAAAAATAAATCTACTTCTTTTTGATAATTATGCTCCGTTGGAACATGTTTTAGTTGTCGTCATTGCTCATTGATTGTGTGAACAAGGTGGCATGCTACAGTACTCTATCCAGGAACAATAAATCATATCCGGCATGGATTCTGTAGAAAACAAAACCTGTGATGCCCTTTCCTGCTAAACCATTCAGATTTTTAGTAATTCGCACTACTTTGTCAAGGAAGGCATTGAAAATGTCTAAAACAGTGTGGTTCAAATCATGTATTAAACTTCGACTATTATCTTTATGAGAAGCGAAACACTCTCACATATAGAAAGGAAACAGTGTGGGGTTTAGACATCACAGGGGTACCTCTATGTTGGACCTTAGCGGCAATGATGTAAGATCTTACACAAAAACCACCTGCTGCCTATCAGTCAGAAAGCTCAATGACCAGATCAATAAAGGGGAAAATTCCTTGGACCAAACATGCAGATAAGGGCTCATGCACATGAGTGTGTGCGCCCAGTGCTGCAATAGGTACTGGCCAAGTGCACACCGCTTATGGATGTGGACCTATTCACTTGAATGGGTCTGTGATCCGCAAGATATGTTCTGCACCACAAAAAATAGAACATGTTCTATTTTGTTGCGGTGCAAAGGCACGGACCAAAATCCTCCAGAAGTGCTTCCGATCCATGCCTCCGCACTGCACTGCTTGGTATCTAGCGGACTGCAGATCCATTCAAGTCCGCAATACAGGCAACACGGCCATGTGCATGAGCCCTAAGACAGTGGAAAATAACGATGAGTATAAGTTCTTTTGTCTCAACATCTTACCTTGCCTTTGGACATTTTTTTTTTATTATTAAAGGGGTTGTGCAGTGACTTAATATTGAAAATATTAAGGATAGGTCATCAATATAGGATCAGCAGGGTTCTGACACCCTTGTTGACCAGCTTTTTGAAAGGGTCGTGGAGCTTGTGCGAGCACTCTTTCCTATGTGTTGTCTCTTTTGTAGTGGCAGCGCATTGTAAGCAGTTATTACCCTGCACTGCTGCTGCAAAAGACAGGTAATTATGAAGTGGAAGCAGTGCTTGCAACACCTCAAACAGCCAATCATTGGCTGTGCCAGGAGTTGGACTCCCTGCTATGCCGATATTGATTACCCATCTTGTGGCTTATGGGAGTCTGATATGAGGCTGATAGGGAGGGTGCGATCTGAGGGCAGGTGAGGGTGCGATCTGAGGGCAGGTGAGGGTGCGATCTGAGGGCAGGTGAGGGTGCGATCTGAGGGCAGGTGAGGGTGCGATCTGAGGGCAGGTGAGGGTGCGATCTGAGGGCAGGTGAGGGTGCGATCTGAGGGCAGGTGAGGGTGCGATCTGAGGGCAGGTGAGGGTGCGATCTGAGGGCAGGTGAGGGTGCGATCTGAGGGCAGGTGAGGGTGCGATCTGAGGGCAGGTGAGGGTGCGATCTGAGGGCAGGTGAGGGTGCAATCTGAGGGCAGGTGAGGGTGCAATCTGAGGGCAGGTGAGGGTGCAATCTGAGGGCAGGTGAGGGTGCGATCTGAGGGCAGGTGAGGGTGCGATCTGAGGGCAGGTGAGGGTGCGATCTGAGGGCAGGTGAGGGTGCGATCTGAGGGCAGGTGAGGGTGCGATCTGAGGGCAGGTGAGGGTGCGATCTGAGGGCAGGTGAGGGTGCAATCTGAGGGCAGATGGAGATTGGGGCTCTGATTTTGGGGTCCGATGAAGAATGGGGGTCTGATGATAAATATTTTTTTTTTCTTACTTTCCTCCTCCAAATCCTAAGGTGCATCCTAGTCTGAAAAATATGGTAGCTTAACACAGGTCAAACATTTATTTGCCTTGTGCTAATTTGTTTCAAGCCATGGCACCCTCGGGTCGTGACTTTATAATGCGAAAGTCCACACCATAAACAGCCACGACACAAAAGCATAAGGTGAATAATTCTTCTTAAAAATAAATTAAAGGGGTTGTACCATTACAGCAACTTATCGCCTATCCAAAGGATAGGGGATGAGTCTCTGATTACCTGGGGTCTGACCGCCTCTGTAGATAACTAGAAAGGGTGGTCCACAGTGTCCTGCTTGAATGTGGTAGCGGACACACATACTTGCCACCGCACCATTCAACTCTATGGGACTGCCAGAGATACCCGAGTATAAGTGTTCATCCATCTCTGGCAGCCCAATAGAACTGAATGGAGCGGCAGCGTGTATGTATGCCACTCTATTCAAACGGGTGAACACCAACCTCCATTCTAGTGATCAGTAAGGCCCCCATTGGTCGGACCCTTGCCAAAAATACAATGTGGATAGGGGATAAGTTGTTGGAATGTTATATTTTAGGCTTTCTCAGGCCACATAACTCAGTGCCTTTAAACAGAAAATAAGGGTTGAAAATGTTTTGGAAAGTTCTGTTGGTCTGCAGATGATTCGTGGACAACAATATACCGCTAAATCTGCTAATAACATCTTGTAATACAGAACACTTGAAGACAGCGAGGTAATCCTTGCTGACATTCTTTGCAGAGCTCTTGGGTTCTGTGATTTGCAGAAGCAAAAGTTGGAGTACAGCTGTATTTGTACATTATGAAGAAAGTCTCACTCCCCGTTCTCTCTCTAATCCCAAATCAACGGTTTACTCTGGCACTGCCATTGTAAAAGATTTCCAAATAGAGGTTCACAAGCAATGTCAGAGGAAAACAAATACATAAACTAAATCCTCCAGTGGTTAAGTAATTCCCATTCAATGACTTTACACTAGACTCTATTTTAACAGGTGGCCATTATACAAACTGCTATCAGGAAGCTGGAGAGGAACGAGCTGCTGTGATTTTATTGATGTGATCACTAACCAACACTGTAATTCAGTAAAATGCTATAGACGCCTTCAGAGCCTTGTTTATTACCGATTTAAATGTATTTTGGCTAAAACAAAATAGTTTTTATCTAAATTTTGCGCAGCTTGCCTTCTGCAGCTTCTACGTTTCACAGTACAAAATGTTTTTAAAGGGCTTGTCTGGCCTTGAAGCTGACAACCTCTGGGGTCCTCTACTGTACCCCTGAATATAAAAGACCCACTCACCTGTCCGCGGTCCTACTGCTGCTACCAGTTCACAAAGGACAAGGAAGCAGCCAACCACCACTATGGCCAATCACAGACCTCAGAGGTCACATCTGCTTGTACAGTACTTCAATGCTGTGACGTAGCATTCAAGCTACTGTGACTGCTGAGGCCTGTGATTGGCCAAGCCGCTCCGTGGTCATGCTGTGACGTAGGGTTCAAGCTACTGTGACTTCTGAGGCCTGTGATTGGCCAAGCTGCTCCGTGGTCATGCTGTGACGTAGGGTTCAAGCTACTGTGACTGCTGAGGCCAGTGATTGGCCAAGCAGCTCCGTGGTCATGCTGTGACGTAGGGTTCAAGCTACTGTGACTGCTGAGGCCAGTGATTGGCCAAGCCGCTCCGTGGTCCTGCTGTGACGTAGGGTTCAAGCTAATGAGACTGTTGAGGCCTGTGATTGGCCAAGCTGTTCCGTGGTCCTGCTGTGACGTAGGGTTCAAGCTACTGTGATTGCTGAGGCCTGTGATTGACCAAGCCGCTTTGTGGTCCTGCGGGGACTGGAAGCAGCAGGGAACAGACCACTGGTGGGACCCCGAACAGGAGAGTGGGCTTTTTTTTTTATGTTCAGAGGGGCAGGGAATGTGAACACCAAGGACTGATAACACCTTTGATAAAAAAAATATATATATATCTATATGCAAGTCAAGAAATTGTTTACAAAGGTATTCATAGCCTTTAAATGATGATTTTTTTTTATTAAAGGGAAACTACGGTAGACCTTCAAACAGGATGAACTGCATTAAAGGGCTTCTTTCACCAGAAACATTGTGCTGATCTGCAACATGTGCACGGGTCAACAGAAACTAGCAGTCTGTGGCTTTATTTCTGAGTAAATGTAACTTTTAATATATGCAAATGAGCCTCTTAGTCTTGCATGTTAAGAACCTGCAGCCTCTTACAGGAAAACGTAAAGGTGTTGGCACATCTCATACACTGGGGGCACATCACTAGGATACAGATGCAAGCGAGCTAAACTTGATGGTTAACGCGTTAAGTAAAAATAAAATGGCACAAAAAGGTTTACCCTTTCAATGCATTTCAATGTCACACGATTGCACAATATAACACTGACATGTTATCAGAGTCAATTTTAGCTCTGCTACATCTCTGTTTGGCTATTTCTGGCAATCCAATAGAAATACTATTTTGGCATTAAAGGGGTTTTCTGGGATTTGAATATTGATGACGAATCCTCAGGATAGATCATCAATATCAGATCGGCACAGGCTTCCCTTCACTGTTTGCCGTCTCACCGCCAACAATGCTGCAACGAGCAGGTGTAATGAGCCTGAGCCTGTACTAGGCCTTCCAGGCTCATTACTTGCATATTACAATTTAGGCCAGCAGGTGGTAGCACTGAATTGTAATCACTCCCCTTTCCCCCCCCAAATCAACATATCCCATACTGTGAATGGCATAAAGGGAAAAAAAAAAAAAAGTAAAAATGACCGGCCGATTAGCCTTTTTTTCCATCACTTTACCTCCCAAAAAAAAGTTGTAAAAAGTAATCAAAAAGTCATACACACCCCAAAATGGAATTGACAAAAACTACAAATTATCCCACAAAAAATGAGCTCCACCACACATCTCCATAGGCATAACTATAAAAAAGTTATGGGGGTTAGAATATGGCAATGAAAAGACAAAATACATTTTTTCTAAAGTTTTTCTTTTTCTTTTTTTTGCAGGATTAAAAACAAAAACTTTGGGGTATTGCCATAATCGTACTGACATGGAGAATGAAGTGTACAAGTCAGTTTTACTGCATAAAGAACACAGTCAAAATAAAATCCATAAAACTGTGGCGGAATTGCATCATTTTTCCAATTCCACCCCATTTGGATTTTTTTTCCAGCTTCCCACTACATTATATGCAATATTAAATGGTGCCATTAGAAAATACAATTTGTACTGCCAAAAACAAGTCCTCATATGGCTATGTGAATGGCTATGTGAAAGGAAAAAAAAAAAAAAGTTATGGCTCTGGGAATTCAGGGAGCAAAAAATGAGACTGCAAAAACGGAAAATCGCTGCGTCCGGAAGGGGTTAAATGAATAAACTTCAAGTTAATATTGTCTTTTCCCACAATCCCATCTGCTCAGCTCCGCCTTCTGCCAGGGCTGCATGTGGATTATTGGGTCCCAGGTGTCCACTACTTTGTAAGGTGTTTTTTTACAGTTTGTCTGGGAAAACCCATAAACACCATAGTTCAGGACTTCCGGCGACACACATGGGCTAGCGTTAGGATGGATACGGCAGCCTGTTCCCCTGCTGAAACAGCCTGCCAGACCCTGCTAGCGCAAGTGTGAAAGTAGCCTTACTTAGAATGCTGTGTTGTGCAAGTCCTCTCTTGCTGTTCCTGGAAATGCACGAATACATTGACAACTGACACTGTTTCTACAACTGTACAGTGCCTTAAAAAAAGGATACATACCCCTTGAACTTTTCACCATTTTTTCACATTACACCCATAAAATCGAAATGTATTTTATTGCGATTTTATGAGACAGACCAGCACAAATAGCAAGTATGTGTGAAGTGAAAAGAAAATGATACATGGTTTTTCAAACTTTTTAAAAATAAACATCTGAAAAGCATGCATTTGTATTCAGCCCCCTGCACTCTGATACCCCTAAATAAAATCCAGTGTGACCAATTTTCTTCAGAAGTCACCTAATTAGTAAATAGAGTCCACCTGTGTGTAATCTATTCTCAGTATAACTGCAGCTGTTTTGTGAAGCCCTCAGAGGTTTGGTAGAGAACATTAGCGATCAAACAGCATCATGAAAATCAAGGAACACACCAGACATGTCAGGGATAAAGTTGTGGAGAAGTGTAAAGCAGGTTAGGTTACAAAAATATCCCAAGATCTGAACATCTCACGGAGCACTATTCAATTTATCATCCAAAAATGGAAAGAGTATGGCACAAGTGCAAACCTACCAAGATATGGCCACCCAACTAAACTGACAGCCCAGGCAAGGAGAGAACTAATTAGAGAAGCAGCCATGGCCCATGGTCACTCTGGAAGAGCTGCAGAGATCCACTACTCTGTCCACAGGACAACTATTAGTTGTGTACACGACAAATCTGGCCTTCATGGGCATGCTTTTCTTCAGCAGGGACAGGGAAGCTGGTCAGAGTTGATGGGAAGATAGATGGAGTTAAATACATGGCAATCCTGAAGGAAAACCTGGTAGAGGCTGCAAAATACTTTAGACTGGGGTGGAGGTTCACCTTCAAGCAGGACAACGGACCTAAATGTACAGCCACAGCTACAATGGAATGGTTTAACTTTAGATCAAAGCATATTTATGAAAAAATTTCAGCCTCTAAAAGTGCAAAGCTGGTAGAGACATAAAGTACCCCCAAAAGCTTACAGCTGTTATTGTAGAAAGGTGGTCTTACAAATAATTGACTACAGGGGGGAGGGAGGGGGCTGAATACAAATGCATGCCACACTTTCCAGATTTTTTACTTTAAAAGTTTTGAAAACCATGTATAATTTTCTTTTAACTTCACACATACTTGCTACATTGTGTTGGTCCATCAAATAAAATCCCCTTAAAAATTTCTGGGTGTAACGTGAATTTTTTTTGAAATTTGGGGGGGGGGGTCTGATCCGAGGTCTAATAATCAATGGGTGTCTATGGTCTAGCAATCAATGGGGGCCTGATCTGAAGTCTAATGAGGAATGGGCGTCTGATTTGAGGTCTGATGAAGACTGGTGGTTTGATTTGGGAGTCTAATGAAGGGGTGTCTTATGGAGTGAAAAATACGGTAAATTATCCAAATCTAAAAGCTTTTTTCTGTTTACTGTATGTGTAGAAAAAAAAAAAAGCTTCTGAACAACCGCTAAAACAATTATGAATGCTCATAATTTCCTGTTTTAATATTATTTTTGAGATGCTAAACATGCTTTTATATTATTCCAACATGTGTCTCTCTGTTGAATTCTTCTGGGACTTGAAGATAAATGCAGTAGAGAAAGGGAGAGTGAAACTTAAAATGCAATTCAGAACAATGTGACAGCCATTAAGAAATGAACAGCTAATGGACTTTACAGTCACTGTACAGACTATTCTGTAACGGGTGTGCTGTTTGCACAGTCAAGAGGTTAAAAGAAAAAGTCAATACCCGCTATTGGAAAGACTGAATGCGTATCTTATAATATTGCTGGTCTGGTGAACCACTCATAAAATATAAACACATTACAGTTCCTAATGCTGTACCTGAGGTTCTTGAGGTGACTTGGGTAATGCATTGAGGGCCTCTTGCAGTTTCACTTGCAGTTGACTAATATGCTGTTCCTTTTGATGTAGCTGCTCAGTAAGAGCAATATTACTTTGCCGCAGTTGAGTCTCACTGGACTTTGCTGTTTCATAACATGCATTCAAGTCATTATAAAGCTGACAGTGGAAAAAAAGGAATGATTAGTACACATAGGTATGAAGTGCTTCAGAAAAGGAAAAAAAAGAACATTTTTACAAGCTAGACTATAGAAGAGCACTCATTATATTGACTTATGTATGCCTCCAGGAGACATTGGAAGAAAATTGTAGTCCTTCACACGAATAATTTTTTTAACACATAACATTTTCATTATTACCATGAAGAACCACTTAAAGGGATTTGCCAATACTATAGTATTGATCAGTATTAGACTTGTGGGGGTTCAACTCTTGTCAACACAGCTGATTAACTATTTTGAGAAGCGCCACATCCTCTTCCTTCTTTACCATGGGATAAAATGTAGGCAAATGGGAGATTTCAGAGCGCTCCTGGGGTTGACTAATTTATAAAAAAAATATTTAAAAAAAAAGTGCACTGCTATGCGTTTGGAAAGTGGACCACTCTATTCCTGTGTCTTAGGAAGAGAGTAGTCCACTCGTGAAAAGCATAGCACTGTTTGCACTTGGACTGGGCATGATAAAGAAGGTTATGCCGGGCTCCTTCAAACAGCTGATCTAAGTTCCCATCCAATATTGATGCCTATCCTAACAATGGGATGTTAATTGTAAAGAACCAGATAACCGCTTAAAATAAATACAAAGAGGCCATGATTTTACATCTACGCAATTTTCTACTGAAGTCACAATTTCACACTTGCACAATGTAAGTTGGAGCCTCCAATTTATTAGGACACATTTCATTTATTAATATCTGTATTTCTTCTTTTACAGAAACTACAATTGGGCTCACTAGTCCATAAGCTGTTGGCAGCTACTGATCCTATTGTGCACTAGTGTCACTGGGGTCAAGTCATATCATTCACAGGTAAAAGGGGCTAATCAGGCCATCCCCCTAATTCATGCTCCCTATTAGTATGGGCCATTTCATTTTAAAACAATACATATATTATTAGACAATTTCACAGTGGCTCAATCTAACCTGTTACATGTGGACTGCAACCTAAAAAATGTTGGGAGATTTCCATAATAGAGGATGGAGTATGCATATGTGCATAAACAATGGGACTGTAATCCATTTTTTATGCCAGAAGTGGAGTTCTTCTGTTACATAACAGTATCTGTACTTAACTCTTAGGATTTCGTTTTTATTTTTCTTCCCCATCTTCCTTGAGCCATAACTTTTTTATTTTTCCATTCACATATCCATTGAGGGCTTATTTTCTGCAGGACAGGTTGTACTTTCTAATGCCATCATTTAATATGGCTTACAATGTAGTGGGAAACAGGGAAAAAAATTCCAAATGGGGTGGAATGGGGGAAAAAAACGCAATTTCTCCACCGTTTTACAGATTTTGTTCCTACAGCGTTCCCTTTGTGGCAAAACTGATCTGTCCCCTTCATTCTCTGGGTCAGTATGATTACAAAGATACCACATATGTTTATGTCTAAATAGTCGAAAAATAAATGAAAACTTAAAAAAAAAAAAAAAAAAATGTGTATATATTTTTCACATCACCATATTCTTACCACCATAACTTTTTTTTATAGTTTTATCTACTGGGCTGTTTTTTTGTGGGACGATTTGCAGTTTTTAGCGATACCATTTTGGAGTGTGTGAGACTTTTTGATCACATTTATTTTTTCAATAAGAGAAGCGATGAAAAAATGGCAAATCAACCATTTGACCCTTTTTTCCGTTACGCCATTTGCCATATTGGAAATAAATTTGTATATTTTAATAGAACGGTCGTTTTTGGACGCAGTGATACCCATAAAGTTTATATAGGGGGGTGATCTAACAGTTTTTTTATTTTTTTTATGGTATTGTAGCTCATGTGGTCATTAGCCGTGGGTCTCTGCTGTTTGAAACAGGGGAGAAGTGCCGGCCATGGTGCTCGCTGCATGCGCGAGTGGGCGCCATGTTTACCCATCACTCCAGCACCGTACATGTATCTGGTATGGAAAGGGCTAAAGGGGTTATCCAATATCTAAAATATCCAACCCCCCCCCCCTAAAATGCCCTGGTCCCTTGTATGGATTATACTTAACTGCTTCCAGGCACCAGCATCACTGCGGATTCCTGCACGGCCACAGCTGCATTCCCCCTATTTGCTTAGATCAAAACATCCGGAACAGGGGGTGCAACTAATAGCAGGCCGCGACAGTGACCAATCTCAAGGGGGCTCGGAGAATCAGCGGTGGCCGTGCAGGAATCTGGAGCAACATGGGTGCCGGGGAGCAGGTAAGTATAATCCATACAAGGAACCCGGGCATTTGGAGGAGAGAGATATTTTAGATATCGGATAACCCCTTTAAAGGGAACGACTCGCCTATCATTTTTTTCTGCAAATTTTCAGATTTTTCTTCTAATATCTATCTATCTAATATCTATCCATCTGTCATTCTAATCCTGCCTGTCATAATGAGATAACTTCAGAAAAGTGATCTGTACAGACCATGAAGTGGTACCTATTATTAGGCTTAGGTTCAAATTAGCGCTTGTACATCAGGCAGGCTGTATCTATTTCTCTGTATTCCGGCACTGGCGGAAACTACAGCGTTGCCGCCCGGCCCCATTAAGTATAATGGGGATCGGCAGAGATCTGGCCACAAGCCGGCAAATACACAGTGAATAGGCAGGATGAGAACCTCTGCGCATGTTGCTCAGGTTATTACTTGGTGACCAAGGCATGAAGATCCTACTTTACTTATACAGAGAGTTTTTGCAGCAGCTGATGCAACTTTTATATAAAATAATGGGGAAGATTTATTAAAACTTACACCATTCATTTTTCAGAGCTTCTTAGAAAATGAAAGGTGGAATCTGATTAGTTGCTATGGACAACTAAGTCAGTTTTTGTTTACACCAGTTTTGATAAATCTCTCCCAGTGTACCCAGTTGACAGAGATTTCTTGGTGTAGGTTTTGAGGTGCATTCTGCAGCTAAAAACCACACAGAAAACGTGTGCATTTCTCCTCCGATTGATATTGATGAGTAAGTTGTATGGTAAATTATACTTGTATTTTCATGCCACCTAAAAAAGAAGTGAAATGTTCTTTCTTGATGTGGATTCCACACCAAATCCATGCCCAGAATTCCCAATGAAATGGGTAGGATCAAAAACCGCACAGAAGTTTTACGCAAATTTGAGGTCTTTTTTTTCTGCACAGAAAAAAAACTGTTATCCTTACTGTAACTTTGTGCATTTATATGGTCACAGAAATATATGTACTTGCTGTGTGCGTTTTGTGGTCTGCAACCTACAGATCCCAAAAATGTGAATGCAGTTCGTGAGCAAGTCGCATTTTGTTGGGGAACCATTGACGTCCATGGGTCCACACGTTGTGAACAAGTAAAAGACATGTTCTATATTTTCTGCATCTGTGTCCGTTCCACAAAAGTTCGAACAGGTCTTATACTTGTGTGTGTGTGTATATACAGTGGATATAAAAAGTCTACACACCCCTGCTAAAATGTCATGTATCTGTGATGTAAAAAAATGAGACAAAGATAAATCATTTCAGAACTTTTTCCACCTTTTAATGTGACCTATAAACTGTACAACTCAATTGAAAAACAAACAAATCTTTTAGGTGGAGGGAAGAAAATATATAAAAATAAAATATGCATATTGCATAAAATATTGCATAGGTGTGCACACCCTTAAACTAATACTTTGTTGAAGCGCCTTTTTATTTTATTACAGCACTCAGTCTTTTTAGGTATGAGTCTATCAGCATGGCACATTTTGACTTGGCAAGATTTGCCAACTCTTCTTTGCAAAAACACTCCAAATCTGTCAGAATACGAGGGCATCTCCTGTGCACAGCCCTCTACAGATCTCCCCACAGATTTTCAATTGGATACAGGTCTGGGCTCTGGCTGGGCCATTCCAAAACTTTTGTCTTCTTCTGGTGAAGCCATTCCTTTGTTGATTTGGATGTATGCTTTGGGTCGTTGTCATGCTGAAAGATGAAGTTCCTCTTCATGTTCAGCTTTCTAGCAGAAGCTTGAAGGTTTTGTACCAATATTGACTGGTATTTGGAACTGTTCATAATTCCCTGTAGCTTAACTAAGGTCCCAGTTCCAGCCGAAGAACAGCCCAAAGTATGATGCTGCCACCACCATGCTTCACTGTGGGTATGGTGTTCTTTTGGTGATGCGCAGTGTTGTTTTTGCGCCAAACATACCTTTGGGAATTATGGCCAAAAAGTTCAACTTTGGTTTCATCAGACCATAACACCTTTTCCCACATGCTTTTGGGAGACTTCAGATGTGTTTTTGCAAAATGTAGCCTGGCTTGGATGTTTTTCTTTGTAAGAAAAGGCTTTTGTCTTGCCACTCTACCCCACAGCTCAGACATATGAAGAATACTGGAGATTGTTGTCACATGTACCACACAGCCAATCCTGCAGCTCCTTTAATGTTGCTGTAAGCCTCTTGGTAGCCTCCCAGACCAGTTTTCTTCTCGTCTTTTCATCAATTTTGGAGGGACGTCCAGTTCTTGGTAATGTCACTGTTGTGCCATATTTTCCCCACTTGATGATGACCGTCTTCACTGTGTTCCATGGTATAACTAATGCCTTGGAAACTCTTTTGTACCCTTCTCCTAACTGATACCTTTTAACAATGAGATCCCTCTGATGCTTTCGAAGCTCTCTGTGGACCATGACTTTTGCTGTGGGATGCGACTAAGAAAATTTCAGGAAAGATCAACTAGAGCAGCTGAACTTTATTTGGGGTTAATCAGAGGCACTTTAAATGATGGTAGGTGTATGCTGACTCCTATTTAACATGATTTTGAATGTTTTTTTTTCTTTCCCCCACCTAAAAGATTTCAGTTTGTTTTTCAATTGAGTTGTACAGTTTATAGGTCACATTAAAAGGAGGAAAAAGTTCGGAAATGATTCATCTTTGTCTCATTTTTTTACAGCACATAAACCGGACATTTTAACAGGGATGTGTAGACTTTTTATATCCACTGTATATGTGTAATATATATATATATTTCTATATCATGGGAAAGTTTTTAGTAAAAGAAAAAGATAAATCATACTTTCTGATAGGAAATGGTCTCCGTGATGTGGGCACCTTCTTGGCTCCTCAGTACTTTTTGCGTGTCCACATTGAGTGCCTGCAGCTGCTGGATAAGTTCTGCCTGCTGTGCAGCATGCTCATTGCCTTGCTTGTAAAGGTTCTGAAGTTCTTGCAACTCCTTTCTGTTATCACATGGACCCATGGAATGAAACAGATAGAAACAAGTGAATTCACAGGATTTTCAACTTCACATACAGAGAGTAAAAGCCATAAGTGGGGAGCCATGCAATTGCGGTGCGTATCTTCTCCATCTGAAATGGCTCACCGCGTATACACCTTAACAACATTTGTGCTGTGAGAGCACTCTGTTTCCTAACAATGTACCAACCCGAAGCAGGACAGTATTGACGAAAGATGACCTACACCTACACTATTCCAGAGTACTACTGTCCACACAAAACTACAAACTAAATAGCTATGTCTTCCTAAGACTATATTGGACATTTGAGGATGACCCTGTGTCACCGGCACAATTTGACTCAAGGATGTGAAATACAAGCCAATTAGCTGTAATGACCACGTTTATTGATAGCTGAAAATATTTGACTACATCAGAGTATTAAAGCAATTGTGGACAGAGATTTAGGTATGAAAAACGAAACCAGGAAAGACTCTGCAGCGAATGTAATTGGGGGGGGGGGGGGGGCCGTCAATTTATTTTTATTTTTTAATTTAACCTCAGAGTAAGAGCCTCTGCAGTGGTTGGCCAGTGCAGTATAAATAAACAAACTAGGCCTCAAATGTGCACAGTGTACACACCCTTATTACAACCAAGTTCCTTGAGGGGCCAAGGAAGTCATCGGGCAGGCGGGGATCTCGCTGAGGGGGAGAGAAAACAGATTGGCAGGCAGAGGAAGAGGCTGGGCGGGGATAAGAGCCGAAGAGGCAGAGTTGCCTGGGCACAAACGCGCCCTCATTTACATATGCATCAAAGTTAGTTTTTGGCAGTTTTACAAGTCCACAAAAGCATATAAAGGTACCGTTTTAATCATCTGTGTTGCGGCTACAGCGCTATGGGAACTGTTAAAAAGGGGTAAATGTGCTGACAGACTCCCTTTAAGAATGCTATTATTTTCCCTTATAACCATGTTATAAGGGAAAATAATAAAATCTGCAGAACACCTAACCCAAACCCGAACTTCAGTTAAAAAGTCCAGGTTCGGGTCTGGGTACCACAGTCAGTTTTTTTATCACGTGCGTGCAAAACGCATTGCACCCGTGCGACAAAAAATGAACATTGGAATGCAATAGCAGTCAAAACTGACTGCAATTGTGTACCTACTCGCATGATTTTCCCTGAACACAGACGCAACGCATCTGGACCTAATCCAGACACGCTCGTCTGGAAGGGGCCTAAAAGTCTAAGCCTTCTAATGTCCTATTAAAAGAATGATATTTACAAAATGATGCCAACATAAAGTAGAAATATGGATAATGCTGTTAAAAAAAATTAGAGCTTTTTCCAAATTTTCGGTAAATTTTGATATTTTTTTAAATAAATAAAAGGCAAAAAATGTTGACCCAAATTTATCGGTAACATGAAGTACAATGTATTACAAGAAAACAATCTCAGAGTCGGTTAGATAAGTAAAACCATTCTAAAGCTATTACCACATAAAGTGACACATGCCAGATTTGCAAAAATAGGCGTGGGCAGGAAGGTGAAAACTGGGCTGGAGTAGAAGTGGTTAATTAAGCATTCCATTTTTTATTATTTTTTTTTATATAAAAACTCACCACCATTATTCTAGCAGTGTAATCAGTCTCACCCAGATAAGCAGCAGATTATTGGGAAGGAAGCGCTGCATTTCCATGCAGTGATCACCTCTATCGTATGAGAACAAGGGATCGCTACTGCGATCCCTCCTCATACAGCTGCATTGTTTCTGGGGAGCAGAGTGCTGTTTAGACTACATGATCTGCTGCCCGATCTTTTATGTGCCTGCACGAAGGACAAGATCACCCGATGAACAAGCATTTCCGCGGCACATTTAGACAGGCAGATTGCCACACTCCCCTGTATATCTCTATCTTCTGTTTCAGATACAGGGTGGCCCATGAAGTAGTGGCCCGCCTCCGGCGATAGTATGACAAGATGATCGAGAAAGTGGATTGTTTTTTTTTGTTTTTTTTATTACCCACAAGTCACAAAAGATGCTAAAAAAGTGTTCCCCAATGATATCTTTGCATCTTTGGGCACGTTGGATTACTGTATGATGGCTGATACTGCTTGCAGCTCTTCAACAGTGATGTTGGAAAATAAAGAAAATCTCCTGCTTTTTCCAACAAGATGGGGCAATATGCACCTCATGGAACTCACTGGCATGAACTGTTTACAGAGGAGCGAACTGTGAGCAAGGGGTTATGGCGACCACCTTCCCCAGACTTGTCCACATGCGATTTTTATCTGTGTGGACTTGCTCATTCATCTTTTCATACTCTCGCTAGAGACGGGCTACTTTTTCGTGGGTCACCCTGTATAAAGGACCAGGAGTGCACGTATAGTAGGTAAGTTTATACAGTGATTCGCTGCAGTTATATAAACCTCCTGACTCCGGCTGCCTATCTTTGTGTGCTGCCTCTCCAGTGTATTTCTATGGGGTGTAGCTTCACACTGGTGTCCCTGCCTCCTTCAGGACAGAGGTCAGACAAGCTCAAGTTGCATCACCTAGGAGAACATGGAGACCCTGCAGTGTGAGGGGATAGCAGCTGTGTTACTAATCTGTCATGTCTGCCATTACACAGAGCAGTGCAGTGTGAGGGGATAGCAGCTGTGTCATCTGTCATGGCTGCCCTCAGAGGACACAGAACAGTGCAGTGTGAGGGGATAGCAGCTGTGTCATCTGTCATGGCTGCCATTACACAGAGCAGTGCAGTGTGAGGGGATAGCAGCTGTGTCATCTGTCATGGCTGCCCTCAGAGGACACAGAACAGTGCAGTGTGAGGGGATAGCAGCTGTGTCATCTGTCATGGCTGCCCTCAGAGGACACAGAACAGTGCAGTGTGAGGGGATAGCAGCTGTGTCATCTGTCATGGCTGCCCTCAGAGGACACAGAACAGTGCAGTGTGAGGGGATAGCAGCTGTGTTACTAATCTGTCATGTCTGCCATTACACAGAGCAGTGCAGTGTGGCGAGACTTCACCCTCTCTGTCTCTACAAAGCCAGGCTTGATGGGAATTGTAGGATTTATTAGGAAAACGATTTCTGAGTAATCAAGATAGCAGGCAGCCCACAAACTGCACATGAAATAAAACAAGTATACACATGGAATACACAACCACCGCTATATTTTCATTTAATAAAGGCCTATCCTGTAATATAGAGGTAAACAAAAAAAACTGGAGTGCTTCTTTAAAAGGAATCCGTCAGCTCCAAAACACCCCCTAAAAACTAGAGCAAGCAGTGTATAGTGTGACGTTGAGTTCGCTTATGTAATTATCTTCGTACTGATGCATTCAGACGCGGTGCTCCCACAAACCAGTAGTAAAATGTAACGACCCGACTTCTCTTTGAGTCCGCACCATTATGTCTATGAGTCCCATAGTCCTCTAAATGCATTTTACGGCTATTTCGTCAGAGCACAGCATTAGAAGGAAGATAAGTATGAAGATAAAAATCTTCTTGTCAGGTGTCTAGAGTTCAGGCTGGGGGAGGTGGAGTAATGGCTTGGGGAAAGTTTTTTTAGCTTACACTGGGTCCTCGGATATCTGGACAGGGACGCTGTTGAGCATACATACAGTTGCAAGAAAAAGTATGTGAACCCTTTGGAATTATATGGATTTCTGCACAAATTGGTCATAAAATGTGATCTGATCTTCATCTAAGTCACAGCAATAGACAATCACAGTCTGCTTAAACTAATTGAACACACCATGTAAACATTCACAGTGCAGGTGGAAAAAGTATGTGAACCCCTAGACTAATGCCATCTCCAAGAGCTAATTGGAGTGAGATGTCAGCGTACTGGAGTCCAATCAATGAGATGAGATTGGAGGTGTTGGTTACAGCTGCCCTGCCCTATAATAAACACACACCAGTTCTGGGTTTGCTTTTCACAAGAAGCATTGCCTGATGTGAATGATGCCTCACACAAAAGAGCTCTCAGAAGACCTACGATTAAGAATTGTTGACTTGCATAAAGCTGGAAAGGGTTATAAAAGTATCTCCAAAAGCCTTGCTGTTCATCAGTCCACGGTAAGACAAATTGTCTATAAATGGAGAAAGTTCAGCACTGCTGCTACTCTCCCTAGGAGTGGCCGTCCTGTATAGATGACTGCAAGAGCACAGCGCAGACTGCTCAATGAGGTGAAGAAGAATCCTAGAATGTCAGCTAAAGACTTACAAAAAAAATCTGGGATATGCTAACATCCCCGTTAGCAAATCTACGATATGTAAAATACTAAACCAGAATGGATTTTATGGGAGGATACCACAGAGGAAGCCACTGCTGTCTAAAAAAAAAACATTATTGCACGTTTACAGTTTGCACAAGAGCACATGGATGTTCCACAGCAGTACTGGCAAAATATTCTGTGGACAGATAAAACCAAAGTTAAGTTGTTTGGAAGTAACACACAACACTATGTATGGAGAAAAAGAGGCACAGCACACCAACATAAAAACCTCATCCCAACTGTGAAGTATGGTGGTGGGGGCATCATGGTTTGGGGCTGCTTTGCTGCGTCAGCGCCTGGATGGATTGCTATCATTTAAGGAAATATGAATTCCCAAGTTTAGGCCTCATGCACACGACCGTATTTTTTCACGGTCCGCAAAAACGGGGTCCGTAGGTCCGTGATCCGTGACCGTTTTTTCATCCGTGGGTCTTCCTTGATTTTTGGAGGATCCACGGACATGAAAAAAAAAGTCGTTTTGGTGTCCGCCTGGCCGTGCGGAGCCAAACGGATCAGTCCTGAATTACAATGCAAGTCAATGGGGACGGATCCGTTTGACGTTGACACAATATGGTGCCATTTCAAAATGATCCGTCCCCATTGACTTTCAATGTAAAGTTCTTTTATACCATCGGATCAGAGTTTTCTCCAATCCAATGGTATATTTTAACTTGAAGCGTCCCCATCACCATGGGAACGCCTCTATGTTAGAATATACTGTCGGATATGAGCTACATCGTGAAACTCAGATCCGACAGTATAGTCTAACACAGAGGCGTTCCCATGGTGATGGGGACGCTTCAGGTTAGAATAAACAAAAAAACTGTGTACATGACTGCCCCCTGCTGCAGACCCCCCCCCCCTGTTTTTAACTCATTGGTGGCCAGTGGGCCCCTCCCCCCGCCCCCCCCTCCCTCCCTCTATTGTAATAATAGCATTGGTGGCATTGTGCGCCAATATGAATGAAATAACTGAACATTTTTTAGATCACTGTGGCCTTTACATATTTTAATACTAAGACATTAATAATATAAATGTATATAAAATGTATTTTATGAGTTACTGAACAAGCTTCAAGTCTGCACTTTCAAACACTCCTACTATTTCTATGATGTCACCAAAAGTGCATTTACTTAAGACACAACTTCTCTCAAAGGTTAGTAGAATAAGGCATTTGATGTCACCAAAAGTGCATTTACTTAAGAGACAACTTCTCTCAAAGGTTAGTAGAATAAGGCATTTGACACATTACATTTAAAGCTTGATTTCCACTCTTCCTTTTGCAGGTCCATTGACCTGCAAAAAATGTCACCAAACGTCAATACTCAGTGGGGAAACTGCATCCGTGAAATCATTAAATACCATTAGAGACAAATGGATATGTCCTGAGTCCTAGTACCTTAACAGCTAATAAATGGTTTAAAGTGAGAAGTGAAGGAAAAACAAAAACTATTGGTTTTGTTACATTGAAAAAAAAAAAAAAAAAAAAAAAAAGTTTAGAAGCATTTAGGTGCACTACCTGAAGTCAGGCTTTCTGCAACTTAAAAAGGTATAACTATCCTCGCTGCATACATTTGGATAGAATTAAGAGTGGTCTCTACACTGATAAAACATCATTTGCCAATGCTACAAAGGGGTTTTCCACAGGAAACATTTTATTTAAAAACGGTGTCGGAATGCGTTATAAAAAACACAAACTGACCATACTGATCCTCCCAATGCTACAATGCTATTTTAAATATCTCTTGTCCGCAATCCTCTGTATTTCCTGGATTATGGCTCGACATGCCAGAAATGGCTTGGACTGCCCATTCAGGCAATCACTGGTGGTATAAATGTAGACAAGACAGTCTGTAAGGATGCACCCCATTTATTACATTATTAATCATTTCAGCCCTGGAGGTTTTTTTTTTTTGTCTTGTCTTTTCATTTTTTGCATTTATGCTTTCTGGGGCCATAACTATTTATTTTTACAGGACAAGTTGTACGCATATGATATAGTGGGGAGCTATAAAATAAATTCCAATTGGGGTGAAATTGGAGAAATAAAACGCAATTCTGCAACAGTTTTATGGGTTTTGTTTTTACGGCGTTCCCTATACAGTTACTTTCATTCTCCAGGTCAGTACGATTATGGCGACACCAAATACGTATGAATTTTCTTGCGCTTTTATATTGTAAAAAAAAAATGTATCGCCATATTCTGACCCCTATAATTTTTTTGGAGTTATGTGTATGGAGCTGTGCGAGGGCTAAATTTTTGCAGTGTGGTCTGTATTTTCTATTGATACCATATTGGGGTGTGTATGACTTTATAATCACTTTTTATTTAAGGGGAGGAGAAGCAACAAAAAAACAGCAAATCAGCCTTTTTGGCCTTTTTTTTTTTGTTTTCCCTATGGGAGAAATAGTTTTACCGTATATTTTAATAGAATGGGCATTTTCGCATACGGTGATGCCCATGATGTGTATTTTTTTTTGCATAGAATTTAGATATTTTTTTCCACTTTTTTTTTTATAGTTCCTACATTAGCATTGGAGTCTATGAGAAATACACTGTATTTCTATGGTATGACTCCATAGGAACTAATGTGAGGCAGCTTCAGTTCATTCCAGATGACTGAGGTTGCCGCACAATGCCGGTCGAGGTAGCTGGAGGACACCCGGAAACGCACTGTTCTGGATTTTAGAAAATTCTGATGCATTGGTAACGTTTGACCATGGCATCTGAAGAGTTAAATGTCCATGACCAGCATTACCACCTGTATGAAAGAGCAGGCACCAGGAGGCTATGGTGCCCCCTGTGCTCGCAAGTGGTCACCATCTTTAAAGTCCCAGCCAGCACCGTACATGTACAGTGGGTTGGGAATGGGTTAAATCTGCCCAATTGTATTCATCTATTCTAGCACAACCATAATACTAAGTAAATACTAAATAACTCAGGTATCTTAAATGGTCACTAACTTTTCACACAACTTTGCATAAATCAAAAGTACAAGCAGCCGCAAGAAACTCAGTAATATGTTTTATCAGTGAGAAATGGCTAGTTCTCCTGTTACCAGCTATTTACCAGCCCCCTTTCCCTGCTAATTTCTTTTCACTTTGAAAAATGACCTTTTCTCGTCCAGGACGGCAGGAGGATTATATTACACATGTCCGTGCAAGTTTATAGAGAGGGGAGGGAGGAGGAATGAGCAGGAGCTGAGGAGACTGGTCCACAGGAAGGCTATAGCTCAGCATATGCGTTTCATTCACAAGCATACAAGAAGTCAGTCCTTCTCTGTAATGTCCTCCATTATCTTAGAGCTGCTTCTGAGTAAGAGAAGGTTATGAAGGAGATTTTCCTCTACTGTCTGTGTGCAGTGGATGGCAGCGAGTCTCCACTCATCATGTCTGAGAGAACTGCAAAAAATGCTAGATACAAATTATATAATTGCCAGACATATTGTTATTCCTCAGGTACACACACTGTACTATTGAAGAGTGTGGAAAGCTTAGTGACACTAAGTGAATTTTAACACCTTAGTGACTTAATTTTATTAAGAACCAGTAACTAGGGATGCGCGAAATTGTGTTTTTCAAGTTCGGGTATTTGTGCAAGTCTGTTATGGATTCCGTTATCATGTTCTTTAACGGAATGCACCACAGAAGCCTTTCAAGAGTCATTCCATCATAATAAAAGTCAATGGACAGCATAACGGATCCGTCTGGTTTCCGTTATGCAGGACACTGGTTGTTACTGGTTGCTAATAGACTGGCATGTGATCAGATATATCGCTCAGTCTCCTCCATTCAAACAAGCTGCATGTGCACTAAACTCCCAATACTGCAAGTGGAATTGACAGGTGCAGTGTATGTGACAAGACCCTCGATCGGCAACTATTTTATGGACAGGATCTCCATGTGGACAGCACAAAAGACGGACAACAAAAGGGGCATACCGTATGCAATATAGAAGGCTGTATTAGTAAGTCTCTGTAAAGTGAGGGTTTCAATTGGTTCTTCCCCTATAACTTCATAAAGTTATTTAGTGATGTCTAAACCTAGCCATATTTCTGCAGTATAAGGTAACTATACATGCGTACTGACCTTTAGATGGGGCTAGGAGAGCAGAAAACACTTAGGGGTTCATTTATTAAGACCAGTATTTTAGACGCCAGTCTTAATAACCACCTGCGCTGGATCCGCCGAAGTTATGAAGAGGCGCCGGCCTCTACATAACTGATGCATCCACTGCCAGTCTAAATGTAAGTTAGCTTCCTTGATGGCTTAAATTTAGACAATATATATATATATATATATATATATATATATATATATATATATATATATATATATATATATATATACACACACACACACACACACACACAATGTATTGAAAGGATATTTAAGTACTGGTTGGTTAGGGCCCAAGATTGAAATGAAATTCTATCTGAAAGAAAACCAGAGATATGACCTTTAGAAATCAGGTGGGGAGTGAGAGCTGCAGATTTATGACGTTTTTACTGGGACCTCCTTCTAACAGCTGTATCGTCAGCTTCATAGCAGCCAGAACTGGGATTATGATCTTGTTGTTTTCTGAGAGCCCTCAGAAGTGCCCAACCTCTGCCGTCACACAGCTTGAACCGTTTGAACAAAACAGTATTGTCCTTTTCTGCCCAAATGAACTGTTTCAGGATGATCAGTGGAGAGGTTAAAGAGGTTGACCTATCTTGATAAACTCTATTCATATGTCTATATGAAACATAAAAGGGGGTCCCAAGCTCAGGGCTCCACTTTATGAGCAAGTGCAGAGAACCACTAACAAGCATCTATCTGTGCACCCACAATGTAAATGATCGGTCTCTGTCAACTTCCTGTTTGCAAAAGGGTTTCAGAAGTCGGACCCGTGGCATGAGCTGATAATGGAGAGGCTCTTCTATGAAAGGAACATTAAACCTATAAATACCTCATAAATGCCTCAAGATGCTGATTTTATAGTCTTGTAGAAATCCTGTAGAGAGGATTAAAGGGGGTGGCTTAACAGAAGGGTTAAATAATATATATTAAGTATTAGTCGCAATAGGAGACAAAATAGGATCAAAAGAAAGGAAGAGATTAATGGAAGAGGTGGTGGATATTTCTGTGCATTTGCTATGTTTAATGTTCATTTTAAGGGGTTATCTGTAATAAGAAGCATCTTAACAAATTAGACACAACTCTGGCCCCGATGCGCCAGAAAGTCAAATCTATGCCAGCTATGAGCAAGCATATACTGTATTTGTGCTATAATTTACATCAACTTCTGGAGTAAATCATAGTAAACTTGGGGGGCTGCAGAGGCCACACACCCTGCTAAGCCCATAACATGTCCTGTCTACTTTTCTGAAAAGTGGAAAGCACCACTATACTGGCGCAAAGGGGTTGATAAGTTCCCCCACTGTGTGCAACATACCGTATATTGTTTTTTTTATCTATTTTTCTGTGATTTTTACTTTGTTTGTAGTACACAATTCAGGGAGTGGCACCTTCAAGTGTGAATGTGCTTCTATTTTATCCTAGGAGTAGCATTCCTGTGCATCTACCTATCAAACAGGCGGTCTTGATTTAGGTGGTACATATAGCTGTGCTTGCACAGAGGCGATTAGGAGCAACACACTATGGGCCAGATTTATCATTACACTTACATCTTGCTCCACTTTTACATATGTCCAAAGTCACTTTTGGCTAAGTCAGATTTATTAATGGTCCTTCCTTTAATACTGTGATAAATGTGGTTTGACGGTAGCAATTTATCCGTCAGTAAGCGGCTTTACGAAAAAGTTGCATGTTCTATTAAAAAGTCGCATAAAATAAGCATGGTCCTCACTGGAGTGAAATTGCGCAAATGTTAGCGACTTAAAATTGTTGCAATAGTAAATCTGTCTAGAGAGTCATTTACATAAGAAAACACGCCCACTTTCAGAAAACTGGCGAGCATAGAGCGGAGCCAATAAAATTGCGCAAATTTTTTTTCACTCTATTATTTTGACTTGAGCCAATGATAAATCTGGTCTCCTGAATGTCAATGCCCAACAACAAAGGTAGGTTTAGAGTAGGACCTGCCTGACTGAGACCACCTTAGCAAGGGAAGGTGGGCACAGATCTTGTTTTAAATATAAATATATACTGGCTAAGAATCTCATATTTTATTATATCAGAATGAGGGCTTACTCCATATATAATGCTTGCATCTATAGTGCATCATTATTTGTTTTCTGTGATTATTTTCAACATACCGTATCACCTTAAATATAAATTGCACACAATGGTTCATGCTAACACACCATGCCTTAAAGAGTAACTAAAAGGGGGAGGATATCTCGATTAAAAATTCTGACTGCATTAATAAAGTATATTAGAAAAAATTATTATTATGGCATTAGGGACATTTTACCAAAAACTTTAGTTACTCTTTAAAAGCATTTACACTTTGTTGTATTAATCCCGGTAAAAGCCAACTGAATTTTTTTTTCTAAAACGCTGAAGTAATATACAAAAGTTGAAGTAGTTATACCAAAACTACACATGGAGCCCATTCCCTTTCCAAGATACGTGTTGTGACGAGCTTCAAGATATTTTCTGTTAGCAAAGGTGAACTAGACCTAGACTTTAGAGCGAGAAAAATATCTTTATTCCGCTAGAATTTCATCTCATGAAAAGATCTTAAGCTGTGGAGATGTGCTCATAAAAGATTTTCAGATGTACACTTTATAATGCTGAGGTTCTACAGGCCATCTGTACTGCTGCTCAAGTCAAGGCCTCTCTGTATAGGGTGAACTTTCTCAGAGAGCAGTCATTACATTCTACAAAGCAGAAGAGCGGCCAAACAGCAGGACACTGTATCTAATCGGAGGAAACCTGTCAAATCATACAGCTTTAATGGAACTTTGTACAAAAGGCATTTGAAAAAAAGGCTTTAAACTACGTTAGATCTAGTTTCAACCTTAAATAGTGAGGTTACTTTATATTACTATTGGGAATGATTAGATAAAGACATGAACAGCGCCTCTATTCTTATAAGCATTTACCATAACTGCCTCCAATTTGTTACAAATTAAGTGTTAATTGCAATATAGACCTTGATGCTCTGTGCTCTGTTTTAGTTTAAATGGCAGTATAGTGCAACATGAAAAGATCTACATTTTATAAGTTTTTACGGTATCTTGCCACAACCAAAATGCCAGCAGTGTAAAAAAAAGGTGAGGAAGGAATACAGGGTCCTTCACCACCCTGGTAGTAGATCTAAGGCTATCCCTTGGTGTTCACCACAGCCTGCTGTGAGCCGAACCTAAGACTACTCCTTAGTATTCACCAGAGCCCGAACTAAGACTACCCCTTGGTGTGAGCCCGATCTAAGGCTTGGTTCTCACCTGAGCGCTTTACAGCGCGTACGAACGTGCTGTAAAAGGCCCTACGCCCCAAGAAGTACAGGAGCTTCTTTGGGGCGTATTGTCACGCGTCACACCTCTGTTTTTCATTGTACTTCTCTGTGTTCAATAGCAAGAACGCGCGTACGACGCGCGTTTCCAAAATTACAAAAACGCCCCAAAATATGCCCGATAAAAAACGCCTGTAAACAGCGCTTATCGAATACGCTCAGGTGTGAACCCAGCCTAAGACTATTCAGCATTTACCATAGCCTACTGTGAGCTCAATCTAAGACTATTTCTTGGTGTTCACCAGAGCCCGGTGTAAGATCAATCTAAGACTACTCCTTAGTGTTCACCAGAGCCCGCTGTGAGCCCAATTTAAGACTATTCCTAAGTGTTCACCAGAGCCCACTAGGAGTCGTATCCAAGACTATTCCTTAGTGTTCACCAAAGCCCGCTATGAGTCTGATCTAAGACTACCGCTTAGTGTTCACCAAAGCCCACTAGAAGTCGTACCCAAGACTAAACCTTAGTGTTCACCAGAGCCCTCGGTGAGCCCGCTTGGCTGCTAGGGATGTCCTTTCTGCAGCATGAAGCAGAGAGCAATGTGGGGAGGGGCAGCAGTGAGTTAAGTATGCCTTTTCTTATGCATACCATAGTTATATAGTTGGTAAGGTTGAGGAAGGAAAAAAAAAACATGTCCATTAAGTCCAAATTATAATCCTATCATGTTGATTCAATGGAAGGCCAAAAACCCAATGATGCAAATGTTAGTTGATTAATATTAAAGGGGTTCTCCGGGGATTAAGGAAATGAAAATACTGAAATACTATAACCAAGTGACCGAACATACCGGAGAGCATAGCAGGAAAACGGAGCGGCGCCCAGGCATAATAGTAAGTGCAGTGAGATCCCTGGGCGCCGCTGTACAGATCATGACACTTAGTTTACAATGTTTTGCCAGATGAAAGGTCTTTAAGCTAGAGGGAATTATGAACAGTTCCAAATACCAGTCAATATTGGCACTAAACCTTCAGGCTTCTGCTAGAAAGCTGAACATGAAGAACTTCATCTTTCAGCATAACAACGACCCAAAGCATACATCCAAATCAACAAAGGAATGGCTTCACCAGAAGAAGACTAAAGTTTTGGAATGGCCCAGCCAGAGTCCAGACCTGAATCCGATTAAAAATCTGTGGGGTGACCTGAAGAGGGCTGTGCACAGGAGATGCCCTCACAATCTGACAATTCTTTTTGCAAAGAAGAGTGGGCAAATCTTGCCAAGTCAAAATGTGCCATGCTGATAGACTCATACATAAAAAGACTGAGTGCTGTAATAAAATCAAAAGGTGCTTCAACAAAGTATTCGTTTAAGGGTGTGCACACTTATGCAACCATATTATTTTATTTATTCCCTCTACCTAAAAGATTTTAGTTTGTTTTATAATTGATTGATACAGTTTATAGGTCACATTAAAAGGTGGAAACCTGACATTTTAACAGGGGTGTGTAGACTTTTTATATCCACTGTAAATATATTCCCAAAGACCTTTCATTCGTTATAGCGGTTCGTTTTGTCAAGGGAACAATCATCAAGAGAAATAAAATGGCCGCCTTCCTATTAGTACACACAGAACATGTCCTAATTACACAGCAGGACAAGTTACTTCAGAACACTGAGGTAAAGAACTGCCTGATCCTCCTCTCTGCTCTACTTGTCAGGGATTATGATCCTGAATACAGTTAATAAGATCTTCAGCTAAATCTGTAATCGGCGGTGCATTTAAACCGCCAGATCATTGCTAATCACGATTACTAGTAAAGCTGGTTAGCGATGATCTGTTCAATTGTTGGCCCGTGTACAGGGCCCTTAAGTGCTTGAAGTACCAATCCACAGAAAGTAAAAGAGCCAAGCCGAGGCTATGAAAACTGAAGGTGCATGGCACTCATAACAGCGATTCTACCCCTTCATGTTTTTTTTTTTTTTTTAAAGGTTTAGGAACCCTTTTAAAAGAATATAATTTACATATTAGATTTTTTCATTGGTTATTGCAAAACTAAACTGGCTGCATGAAACATACAACACTGGATTTTAAGTTATTACTAAGAAGCTGTAACTGGACTACGATTAGATATCCAAAAAAGGAGAAAAGTCACACCAAACATCAGAGTACGTGAAAGGCCATTTTCCATTCTCCTGATTGGCATGTTTGGTGTTTGTGCTTTGTAGTTTAGCAATATGGGGCTATGCTTTGATAAAGTAACACTATAAAAGGCCATATAAATGTTCTGTAGCCCATGTGGTCTTATGGTTGGCATACGCTTGTAGTCATGAATACAATAATATAGTTTAAAAAATATATATCATAAATTAGAATTTTCTATTATACAAACTTTATGCAATCTCTCTTTCTATTGGTTTAAAGTATCTTGAAAACCATAATAAGAATACAATGAGCTGGGAATAGTTCAAGTGCATGAGCTTAAAATCAAACTGCATAGAATATTAAAAGGTAAGAGATTATATACCTGAAACCATAATCTTCTTTACACCATCTCCCTGCATAGTTTGCATCTAGTTGATGGAAATTCACACTGCCCGTTGTAGGATACTGGGAATAGAGCCTTATTTTAACTGATCCCTTTAAGCCGCATATGCAGTTTCTATATTTTTTTCCTTTAGTATCAGATTCAGATCTTTATTTCCAAGCCACTATTACATACCCAAAATTTCAAAATCTGCACTGTAATACAAATAAAGTAAGAAAATGGCTGCCGTTTTTTTTCTATATAAAAAGGGTTTTCAGTCACTTAGAAACTTAAAGTGCAACGGTCATCCTTTTTGTATTTTTGCTATGTGTAGGGGCAGTGATACTAACCATTTTTGTAATATACTTTAATTACTTAAATCATACATATTAGAAAACTAGCTCTAAAGTGGCCCATTTTGAGCCTTAGCAATGCTCCTCTGTCTTCTGTTTAAATAACATGGTCAGTGTTAGCAAGTCTCCACAGTTATGTAAACAGAAGAGCGTCGTTAAGGCTCAAAATGGGCCACTTCAGAGATATTTTTCTAATAGAAATGTACGATTTCAGTCATAAAAGTATATTACAAAAATGGTCATTATTACTGCCCGTACATATTACAAAAATAAAAAGAGAATGACAGTTACACTTTAACACCTCTCCTCAGGATAGGACATAAATATCAGATGGGTGGGGGTCCAACACCCAGTGCCCCCACGATTAGCTGTTTCAAGAAGTTGTTGGTGCGGTAAACTATGCAGTGGTCAAAGCCAGAAGCACAAGATTCCATCCATTGTGTAGTGACTGCACCAGGGTACTGCAGCTCACTTCTCATTCACGTGAATAATGGCTGAGCTGCAATACACCAGCGGTGGAAACTACACAGCAGATGGAGCCTTATTTCTGATATTTAAGGATTCTATACTGACAGGGAGGGTTCTACAGGATCGGCGCATAGCAAATGAAGTGCCAATATTCAAAAAGGGTCCAAAAACAGAGACCGGAAACTATAGACTGGTAAGTTTAACATCTGTCGTAAGTAAACAGTTTGAAGGTTTTCTAAGAGATGCAATCTTGAAGTACCTAAATCAACATAAGCAAATAACGCCATATCAGCATGGCTCCATGAGGGATCGGTCATGTCAAACTAATTAAATCAGTTTCTACGAGGGCGTAAGTTCTAGACTTGACAGTGGTGAATCAATGGATGTCGTATATCTGGACTACTCCAAAGCATTTGACACTGTACCGCATAAAAGGTTAGTATATAAAATGAGAATATAAGGGGACTTTTTAGGAACTATTTGACAGCGCTGTATGACAATCCTCAGGCGAGGGTGAATATACCTGGCTTCTTATCCAAACCAATTACACTCAGCAAAGGAACGCGCCAGGGATGCCCCTTATCTCCGCTGCTCTTTAACTTGGCAATGGAGCCCCTGGCAAGATGGCTACTGAGATCAGACATCTTTGAAGGGATCAAAATAGGCAGTAGGGAGTTAAAAATAAGTTGCTTTGCGGATGACATCATGCTATACCTGGGAGCTCCCGAGCGACAACTGGGCGGGATACTAGAAGCGCTGGTTGCTTATGGGAAAGTGACGGGGTATAAGATCAATGTGGACAAGAGCCAGCTTCTGTTTTTGGGGCATAGACCACACCGGGGGAGTGAGGTGGAGAATGGGGTGGAGATACGAAAGGATTATCTGACCTATTTGGGTATTAAGATAGGACGCACCCCGAGCTCAATATATACACTGAATTATCCCCCTCTCTTCTCGAAAATAGAGAGGGAATTGGACAAATGGCAAGAACTGCCCCTGTCTCTGTGTGGTAGAGCACATTTGATTAAAATGATAAGCTTTCCAAAGCTGCTTTATCCGCTCCAAACAATCCCACTATTGCTAAAACACACAGACGTCACGAGGATGCAGAGAGCCTTTAACCGCTTCCTCTGGAAAGCTAAAAGACCACGCATTGCCTATGCGAAACTGACGATGTTAAAATATGAAGGGGGGTTGCAGCTTCCACACATACGCCATTATAACCTGGCGTCTTTGTTTAGGCATATACGAGATTGGGTGTGGGGAACAGGCCACTACTCTGCGCTATCATTTGAAAAGGAATTGGCTGGGGGGGAAGATTTAGAAGCCCTACTACATTCCAAGCTAAGAGATATTCCGGCTTCAATTAAAGGGGCGGTTTTATTAAAGGACACCATAATGGCGTGGAAGGCAATCAGAAAGATCTACGGTCTCCCCTATTATGTGTCCCCTAGGCTACCGCTGTGGTCACTGCCGGCATTTCCCCAAGGCAGGGAGAATAGCTTGTTCCAGGTATGGAGAAACAAAAACATTACGAGGCTTGGTGACCTGCTACAGAGTGACAGTTTCCTGTGGCTGTCATGGGAGCAGGTGAAAGAAAAATATGCCCTTCAGGACGCACATTATCTCCCCTATCAGCAAGTCAAAAGCTATTGCAAAGCGCAGGCGAACACATTGGGTGACTGACAGGCTGGCATGGTTTGCAGCTTTGCTAGGAAGGGATGGCTCTCCCATGTCCCTATCTGATCTCCACCAAAAGCTCCACAATATCCAGACGATAGGCCTAGTTAAAGGGGCATATAAGCCGTGGGAGAGGGAGCTGTCAGACCAAAACTTGGGAAAGAAAATGAGGGAGGGTCTCGAATTGGTACGGCGGGCAACATACAATGAGCAGTGGAGAGAAACGCAACTAAGACTTATGCATAGGGCGACATATGCCTTTAATTTATCATATCGAGATGCACCCGCCCATTACTTACGAAAATGTCCTAAATGTGATCTCCCTAAGGCGGGACTTCTGCATGCTATCTGGGAGTGTCCAAAAATACAACCGCTGTGGCAGCAAGCAATTGCAACAATAGAAAGGGTCTGGGGGGAGAAAGTGGGATCGACGCCCCAACAATGTGTCTTTCACTATATACCAAAGAATCAGGAGGAAGACTTGGGGGCGGTGGTGAACAAGGGAGGGATACATCTTCTGTTGATGTCAGTGAAAAAGTCGCTATTGCGGCACTGGTTGGGAGCGGAAGTGCCGTCATGGGACGAAGTGGTAGGGGTGATGAATAGTGTCCTCTATTTGGAAAGGCTGGAGGTGGAGCAAGACAAAGAACAACTGGTGGGGAAATTCATCAAGAAATGGAAGGTTTTTGTAGAGGAGTTTTTGTCTTCTGGCGAGATAGGAGAGCTGATGACCCCATTCAAGTTGACAGAATGGTACCTGAAAGCGCAACTTGCAAACAGATTGGGGAAGCTGGAGATATAATGTGTCTTGGGGGACCTGCTGACTCATGACGTGAAGAGCATTACGTGGAATGGTATTCAGCGACCGGACTAGTGTTTCTGGGTTGGGTGGGGTTGAGAGGGGGGAGGAGGGTTGGGGTTGAGAGGGGGGAGGAGGGTTGGGGTGGGGAGGGGGGGAGGGTGGAGTGACTTTATTGTTGGAAAAAATTGAAAAACGAGTGGGGAACTATGTAATGTTACCTGTCTGTAAAATCCACAGATAATGTTTTATATCATGTCTGTCAAGCAATGGATGTACGTATTGTATGGTTCCTTCCACTTCAATAAAGAGATGTTTGAAAAAAAAAAAAAAAAGATGAGAATGCTTGGACTGGGAGAAAACGTCTGTAAGTGGGTAAGTAACTGGCTCAATGATAGAAAACAGAGGGTGGTTATTAACGTTACACACTCAGATTGGGTCACTGTCACTAGTGGAGTACCTCAGGGGTCAGTATTGGGCCCTATTCTCTTCAATATATTTATGATGGATCTTGTAGAAGGCTTGTACAATAAAATATACATTTTTGCAGATGACACTAAACTGTGTAAAGTAATTGACAGGGAAGAGGACAGTATACTGCTACAGATGGATATGGATAGATTAGAGGCTTGGGCAGAGACTTAGCAGATAAGGGTTAACACTGACAAATGTAAGGTTATGCACATGGGAAGGAATAATGCAAGTCACCCGTACATACTAAATGGTAAAACACTGGGTAACACTGACATGAAAAAGGACTTAGGAGTTTTAGTGAACCACAAACTAAGCTGTAGAAACCAGTGTCAGGCAGCTGCTGCCAAGGCCAATAAGATAATGGGTTGCATCAAAAGGGGCATAGATGCCCGTGATGAGAACATAGTCCTACTAATTTACAAATCACTGGTCAGACCACACATGGAGTACTGTGTACAGATTTGGGCTCCTGTGAACAAGACATAGCAGAGCTGGAGAGGGTTCAGAGGAGGGCAACTAAAGTAATAACTGAAATGGGGCAACTACAGTACCCTGAAAGATCATCAACATTAGGGTTATTCACTTTAGAAAAAAACACAACTGAGGGGAGATCTAATAACTATGTATAAATATATCAGGGGTCAGTACAGAGATCTCTCCCATCATCTATTTATCCCCAGGACTGTGACTGTGACGAGGGGACATCCTCTACGTCTGGAGGAAAGAAGGTTTGTACACAAACATAGAAGAGGATTCTTGACGGTAAGAGCAGTGAGACTATGGAACTCTCTGCCTGAGGAGGTGGTGATGGCGAGTTCACTAAAAGAGTTAAAAAGGGGCCTGGATGTATTTCACCCTCTGTATAGTGTCTGGAGGACACTGGATTTGCATTAATAATAGCCAAAGGCAGAAACTACAAATATCATGGTTCCACAGTATCCAATAGAAACAATAAAAAAGGACAGTCAGCAGTTTAGACTCTGCAGTACAATCTGCAGTGAGGTGCAGGAATGATTAACCACCTCACCTCATTACCCACCTAGCACTGCCAGCAGTTTTAAAGTGTCAAAACTGCTGACAGACTTCCTTTAAGGCAGGCATAGAATACTCCAGATCGGTAGTTTTTACAGACAGTCCAGTGTTTAGCTTATAGGATTAAAGAACCACTCTAAAAAAAAAAATTCAGACTTGAATTTCAAATAAATATTAAACCTACTTTACATTTTTAGATTCTTAGGGGGGAATTTATCATGAGGGAATATTTTAAGTCAGTTTTACTTTAGTTTGCATTGTTGTACTTTATCAGAAGTCACATGTTTGATAAATGTGTCTTTTCCTTAAGCCTAACACTTTTGTCTAGAAAAGCTACTCTAGTTTTCCTACGCCACCCTTGTACTGGAGTCAGATTGTATTTTTTTTTTTAAGTAGCAAAAAAAAGCAAGTCTCAATGATAAATCTGGAGTGAAATTCATTAACATAGCTAACCACATCCACTTTTCTACTCCGATTTCAAAACTGAAGTGAGTGGTGTAAAACTGCAAAAAGTCGCAAAATTGTTGCGCAAACAAGTGCAAAAAGCCGCAAAATCCCTTTTTTGCAACTTTTTGAAGCCAGAATTCTGGAGTGAAGGTATGATAAATCTTCCCCGAAATTCATATCCTCATTTTTAGTTACTGCATCATGTGACAGGGATAAGATTAACCATTGTGTCCTTATTCAGATTAAAACTACACACAGAGTCTGAAGGAAGCTTGTCATCTACCGTATCTCCGGCCTTCAGCAGCTCCTCCCACTACAGTCCCCACCACCTCCTCCTTCTCCACACTGGACACATAAAACTGGACAATTCTTGAGAATAGACAATAAAAAAATGTTGCAGTACTTGGTAATGCAGCTCTCATTCACCCAGCTGGGCTGCAGTGGTAATGTCATGTCAACAACAGATTGCCTCTATGGTGCTTGGCTGAGGCAGTGATTAGCTGCAACACTGGCATGTTGTCAATGTCACAGCTGTATCTTGTAAACAAAGACCAGACAGGAAAAAAAGAGTCGCAGCACAGGAATCTAAGTACTGCCCAATTCCTCATTGTAGGCTATTCCCTAGCATTGTCCAGTTTCATGCTGAACTGGACAATCCATTTAAAGTTCACCTTTTAAAGGGGTTCTGCACTTTCATTTAACTGATGATCTATGCTCTGGATAGATCAGCTTCTGATCGGCGGGAGTCCGACACCCGAGACCCCTGCCGATCAGCTGTTTGAGAAGGCAGCGGCGCTCCAGCAGCGCCACAGCCTTCTCACTGTTTACCGCCGGCCCACTGACGTCACAACTAGTATCAAATAGCGTGGGCGAGACTAAGCTCCATTCAAGTGAACAGAGCTTAGCGCCGCCGACGCTAATCACTGCCTCAGCCAAGCACCATAGAGGCCATCTGTTGTTGACATGACATTACCACTGCAGCCCAGCTGGGTGAATGAGAGCTGCATTACCAAGTACTGCAACATTTTTTTATTGTCTATTCTCAAGAATTGTCCAGTTTTATGTGTCCAGTGTGGAGAAGGAGGAGGTGGTGGGGACTGTAGTGGGAGGAGCTGCTGAAGGCAGGAGATACGGTAGATGACAAGCTTCCTTCAGACTCTGTGTGTAGTTTTAATCTGAATAAGGACAGAATGGTTAATCTTATCCCTGTCACATGATGCAGTAACTAAAAATGAGGATATGAATTTCGGGGAAGATTTATCATACCTTCACTCCAGAATTCGGTGCTGTCGGACCCCCGCTGATCAGAAGCTGATGATCTATCCAGAGGATAGATCATCAGTTAAATGAAAGTGCAGAAGCCCTTTAACTTCATTCATTTTCTGTTAATCAAATTTTCACACTGCAGCCACGACGTTGCACTGCACACCTCTTTTTTTAAATTTAAAAAGGTCATTGTACCTTCACATAAGTTTGCATAAAATCAATGGTACTGACAAATGTAAGACATTTTGTAATACATCTTATCAGAGAAAAATCTCGTAGGCCCCTTTCACACAAGCGTGACGGATTAGGTCCGGATGCGTTCAGTGAAACTCGCACCATTTTACAAGCAAGTTTAGTCCGTTTTGTCTGCGTTCACATCACGCATTGCACCCGCACGGGAAACTCGATTGTGTGAAAGGGGCCTTATTCTTTTCTGCTCCTTAAGCTGCCCACCCCTTTCCTAAACTAAATTTCTCTTTGAATTCTATCCTAACTCTGTTTTGTGAGACCAAGACTGCATGTTCATTGAAGGATAAGATTACATCATCCCATAAAGTCTATAGAGATGGGAGAGAGTACTATAAGTGAGTACGACAATGAGAGAGACAAGCAGTCATAGCTAAGCAGGTAGCATTGCTATTATTTCACCCCAAGTGCTTAATTCACATCTATATTGCTTAGTACTTCTCTATTTTGTCCTATATGGAGATTCGGGGTGAGAGAGAGAGAGAATTAGAGAGCAGAATCTACTGTCTCTATGTGTGTTCTATAGGCTGACATGATACCAGCCAGTCTCCACCCACCAGCTCAGGGACAGCTGAGACTTATAGATGTAGCCTGCAGAGTGGAAACTGCTACAAAATGCCAGACACAGGTCATATAATGGTCAGATATACTGCCATCACTCATGTAGGCACACAGGGCAGCTTATTCTGAAATGTTATCTGAAAGTGTTGGTACACTTTAAAAAAGAAATAAGAAGAAACTGCCATACAGTGACCCAGGTTTCATTTTACATTAATGTTCTTTCTGCTTCTTCTTTAAAGGGAATTTGTCACCTGCTTTTACCATTTTAAGCTGTCACCATCGCTATGTTCACTAAAGTACCTTATTTCCTCCAGTCTTCTTTTTACTTTATTTTGTTTTGTCCTTTTGATATTAAAGCACTTTTTAGGATATGCTAATGAGGCTCCAAGGTGCCCAGAGGGGCGTTTTTTTTCTACTATGGTTCCGCCCCCTCCCCAAGTCATAGTCTACCTTCTAGAAATGCCCCATCCTTCCTGTAGGCAGCCTTTTATATCAAAAGGACAAAACGAAATAAAGTAAAAAGAAGACTGCAGGAAATAAGGTACTTTAGTGAACATAGTTAAAGAAGTGAAGTTTGGTGTGAAGTACTAGACAAAAAGCAGCGGTACCCTTAATGGGATAGGTTCAGTATCCCAAGTACAAAATAAAAGTTAGATACGGGGACCGCGCTATATCTTTGGCAGTTTATATCAGTAGTTTGAATGAAGAACCAAAAACCTGGAGAACTGAGTTCTTATCCTGCTGTCAGAGGTGGCAATCACAAGTCCGTACTTCACATACGCTGCGCCTGCTATCACAGGTCTATACTTCGCATGCAGTGAACCTGTTATCCGCCTCCAGCCTGTAGTCAGATCTTGCTTTGAGCCGCCGACCGCCCACTCCAGACCGGGTACAAGATTGCCTTCACAGAAGGACAGAAAAGATGGTGCAGTACCCTCAACAATCAGAGGTAATAAAGTTTTATTTTACTCACATATTCCACAGTTTTCACATGCGTATAGAAATGCCCGACCCGGGTTTTGCAATTAGCTTCGTCAGGGGCTGCGAAGCTAATTGCGAAACCGCAGCCCCTGACGAAGCTAATTGCGAAACCCGGGTCAGGCATTTCTATACGCATGTGAAAACTGTGGAATATGTGAGTAAAATAAAACTTTATTACCTCTGATTGTTGAGGGTACTGCACCATCTTTTCTGTCCTTCTGTGAAGGCAATCTTGTACCCGGTCTGGAGTGGGCGGTCGGCGGCTCAAAGCAAGATCTGACTACAGGCTGGAGGCAGATAACAGGTTCACTGCATGCGAAGTATAGACCTGTGATAGCAGGCGCAGCGTATGTGAAGTACGGACTTGTGATTGCCACCTCTGACAGCAGGATAAGAACTCAGTTCTCCAGGTTTTTGGTTCTTCATTCAAACTACTGATATAAACTGCCAAAGATATAGCGCGGTCCCCGTATCTAACTTTTACTTTAGTGAACATAGCGATGGTGACAGCTTAAAATGGTAAAAGCAGGTGACGTTAACATACTGAAATAATTGAAATTCAGTATGTAAAAAAGGCAGAATTATTTTTTTTAAATCCTCTCTATATAATCAGGCTTCATCATTCATAACAAGTAGTAAAAGTAGTGCAAGTCAGTAATATGGTATAAAAGTGTGTCAGCATGGTTGACCAAGAAGCATATCTATATAGTATACAAACTACAGTACTTGAACACAGCAAGCAGTTACAGAAAACACGTGTGCATTTGTATACTTATTTTTAGGACATTATCAGAATGTGAGATACATAGAGTCTTTAAAACAAGTGCTCCCGTAAATCAACACATGTACTCCATTTAACCCCTTAAGGACACAGAAAATTTTCACCTTAAAGGAGTTATTTTTTTGTTCTTTGTATGTTTCCAACTAATCAAATGTAACAGCTTTACCATGCACTTACTGCATCTGTAGTTGCTCCTTTCTCAGATTTCACTGAGGGTCACATGACCTGTGATGTCAGCTTCTCTGCCAGCTCAGATGATGTTTCATGCACAAGCCTGAGAGAGCAGATATGTGTCCGTACACGAGACCTCACTGTGCTGGCCACACACCCCTGCACTGTCTGAGCTGCTGCTCTCTGCCCTGTTTCTCCCTCCCATTGGCTCTTTAGGAAAGATTAACCCCTTTAAGAGCACAGACTCAGAGCAGAAGGCTTTACTGAGTAGCTGCAGGCAGTGAGGAGACAAATACTGGGCACAGAAGCTGACAAAGAAGTTCTGCAGAGCATTGCACAAGAACAGGTAGGGAGAAGATCCTGTGTGTATCAGCAGTGTCATTGTACAGCTGGGACTTGTAGTCCTACACATACAACATGCTGCTGAGTCTCCCAGCAGGCAGACATGTCACTCAGGGCAGACTTATTCAATCCCTTAGCAGAGCAGGGGAAAGGGCAGAGATTGTTGTTAGCGTATGTAAACAAAGAGCCAGAAGAGAATCAGGGAAATGAGGAAATATTTTTTTTTACCTAAAACTTGCTTAGCTCAGTTATATACTGCTGCACATCATATTTACAGTGCTATATTTTTTTTCCATAACTCGGACAACCCCTTTAAGGACCGAGCCAAAATTTTTCAAATCTGACATGAGTCACTTTATGTGGTAATAACTTTTTTTATTTTTTTATTTTATTCTTTTTATTCTAACAATAATATTGTACAAACACCATATATAAAACAACAATCATAATATATTTTATGATTTATAAAATAACTAGGGCTGCAACGATTAATCGACGTTATCAATAATGGGATTCGTGGTCAACGAATTCAGTTATCGAATAGTCGGCCTATTCGTTGCTATGCAGGCGGGAGGTCAGGCGCTATGCCTGCGGGTCCTTGAACTTTAGATCACCGCATCTTTATTACCTTACAATGAAGCTCCAGTAACAGGCAGAGCGGGCGGCGGCGTAACGTCACTTACTCATGTGACGCGCATGCTCCGCCTGCTTCATTCATAAAGTAGGTGGAGCTCTGCCTGTTACTAAAGCTTCATTGTAAGGTAAAAGAAGATGCAGTGATTTAAAGTAAAAGTTACTGCCGGTTAAGGAATACTGCTGTGAGCGGCGGGGCCAGGGCTGTTATGGGGAGGGGGATCTGTGTATGGCACTGTTATGGGGAGGGGGATCTGTGGATGACACTGCTATGGGGGAGATCTGTGGATGACACATATATACACATATATATATATATATGCCCCCTATAGCATAGTCATCCACAGGTCCCCCTCCCCATAACCGTGCCATCCACAGATTCCCCTCCCCATAACCGTGCCATCCACAGATTCCCCTCCCCATAACCGTGCCATCCACAGATCTCCCTCCCCATAACAGTGCCATCCACAGATCCCTCTCCCCATAACAGTGCACAGATCCCCCTCC
The DNA here is from genome assembly GCF_014858855.1 of Bufo gargarizans. Taxonomy (NCBI): domain Eukaryota; kingdom Metazoa; phylum Chordata; class Amphibia; order Anura; family Bufonidae; genus Bufo; species Bufo gargarizans. Next base: position 415,392,311 of record NC_058080.1, on the reverse strand, counting down.
CCATAACAGTGCACAGATCCCCCCTCCCCATAACAGTGCCATCCACAGATCCCCCCCATAACAGTGCCATCCACAGATCCCCCCCATAACAGTGCCATCCACAGATCCCCCCCATAACAGTGCCATCCACAGATCCCTCTCCCCATAACAGTGCACAGATCCCCCTCCCCATAACAGTGCACAGATCCCCCCTCCCCATAACAGTGCCATCCACAGATCCCCCCCATAACAGTGCCATCCACAGATCCCCCCCATAACAGCGCCATCCACAGATCCCCCCCATAACAGTGCCATCCACAGATCCCCCATAATGGTGCCATCCACAGAACCCCTCCATAAAAGTGCCATCCACAGAACCCCTCCATAACAGTGCCATCCACAGAACCCCTCCATAACAGTGCCATCCACAGAACCCCCCATAACAGTGCCATCCACAGAACCCCTCAATAACAATGCTATCCACAGAACCCCTCCATAAAAGTGCCATCCACAGAACCCCTCCATAATAGTGCCATCCACAGAACCCCTCCATAACAGTGCCATCCACAGAACCCCTCCATAACAGTGCCATCCACAGATCCCCCCCCATAACAGTGCCATCCACAGATTCCCCCCCATAACAGTGCCATCCACAGATCCCCCCCATAACAGTGACACCCACAGATCCCCCCCCATAACAGTGCCATCCACAGATTCCCCCCCCATAACAGTGCCATCCACAGATCCCCCCCCATAACAGTGACACCCACAGATCCCCCCCCATAACAGTGCCATTCACAATTTGTTTTAATATGGCCTTTGTTTTTTCCCAATTAATCAATGAAATTATCGACAACGCATCGATTATTCAAATAATAGTTAGCTGCAGTCCTAAAAATAACCCAGTTTGGAATCGATTCTGAGATTAATTTCTCGTGACACATTGTACTTCATGTTAGTAGTAAATTTGATTCAATAGGTTTCACCTTTATTTATTAAATAATGATTTTTTTTAAATCAGATATCTCTTTATTATCAGTTTCAGACTTTTTTTTTTATCATCATTATGACATACTTTGTTGACAAAAAGCACATCCATTATCATGCATATACCATAGACGCATTGCAAATCATATGGCTACACAGTAGAAACATACAACTAAGCATAAAGTCGTACAGTACAGATATTGTTAAGGTAATCAATAAAATAATTTCTCTGTTTTTAAGATGGATAGTGATACCTCATCAAATAGTTATTAATTAACATTTACCGTATGTCTATGTATGCATCAATTCTATTTTTTGGGATGTTAGAAGGCTAAGAATTTTAGAAGCAATTTGTAAACTAATAAAAAGTCACTTTGTGAGGCTTACATAGTACAAACCGAATTCCCAAAAAGTTGGGACACTATACAAATCGTGAATAAAAACTGAATGCAATGATGTGGAGGTGCCAACTTCTAATATTTTATTCAGAATAGAACATAAATCACGGAACAAAAGGTTAAACTGAGAAAATGTACCATTTTAAGGGAAAAATATGTTGAATCAGAATTTCATGGTGTCAACAAATCCCCAAAAAGTTGGGACAAGGCCATTTTCACCACTGTGTGGCATCTCCCCTTCTTCTTACAACACTCAACAGACGTCTGGGGACCGAGGAGACCAGTTTCTCAAGTTTAGAAATAGGAATGCTCTCCCATTCTTGTCTAATACAGGCCTCTAACTGTTCAATCGTCTTGGGCCTTCTTTGTTGCACCTTCCTCTTTATGATGCGCCAAATGTTCTCTATAGGTGAAAGATCTGGACTGCAGACTGGCCATTTCAGTACCCGGATCCTTCTCCTACGCAGCCATGATGTTGTGATTGATGCAGAATGTGGTCTGGCATTATCTTGTTGAAAAATGCAGGGTCTTCCCTGAAAGAGATGACGTCTGGATGGGAGCATATGTTGTTCTAGAACCTGAATATATTTTTCTGCAGTAATGGTGCCTTTCCAGACATGCAAGCTGCCCATGCCACACGCACTCATGCAACCCCATACCATCAGAGATGCAGGCTTCTGAACTGAGCGTTGATAACAACTTGGGTTGTCCTTGTCCTCTTTGGTCCAGATGACATGGCGTCCCAGATTTCCAAAAATAATTTCGAATCGTGACTCGTCTGACCACAGAACAGTCTTCCATTTTGCCACACTCCATTTTAAATGATCCCTGGCCCAGTGAAAACGCCTTAGCTTGTGGACCTTGCTTAGAAATGGCTTCTTCTTTGCACTGTAGAGTTTCAGCTGGCAACGGCGGATGGCACGGTGGATTGTGTTCACTGACAATGGTTTCTGGAAGTATTCCTGAGCCCATTCTGTGATTTCTTTTACAGTAGCATTCCTGTTTGTGGTGCAGTGTCGTTTAAGGGCCCGGAGATCACGGGCATCCAGTATGGTTTTACGGCATTGACCCTTACGCACAGAGATTGTTCCAGATTCTCTGAATCTTCGGATGATGTTATGCACAGTTGATGATGATAGATGCAAAGTCTTTGCAATTTTTCGCTGGGTAACACCTTTCTGATATTGCTCCACTATCTTTCTGCGCAACATTGTGGGAATTGGTGATCCTCTACCCATCTTGGCTTCTGAGAGACACTGCCACTCTGAGAAGCTCTTTTTATACCCAATCATGTTGCCAATTGCCCTTATTAGTGTTAATTGGTCTTCCAGCTCTTCGTTATGCTCAAATTTACTTTTTCCAGCCTCTTATTGCTACTTGTCCCAACTTTTTGGGGATTTGTTGACACCGTGAAAATTTGAATCAACGTATTTTTCCTTTGAAATGATACATTTACTCGGATTAAACGTTTGATCTGTCATCTACGTTCTATTAAAAATAAAAATATTGACATTTGTCATCTCCACATCATTGCATTCAGTTTTTATTCACAATTTGTTTAGTGTCCCAACTTTTTTGGAATCCGGTTTGTAGAAAGCACCCACAAATGACCCAATTTTAGAAATTATGGGGGTCATTTATCAAACTCATGTAAATAGAACTGGTTTAGTTGCCCACAGCAACCAATCTGATTCCACCTTTCATTTTGGACAGCTCTTTTGGAAAATTAAAGGAGGAATCTTATTAGTTGCTATGGGCAACTAAGCCAGTTCTACTTTACATTAGTTTGATAAAAGAACCCCTATGCCCCTCAAATCATTCAGAACTGATTTTACAAATTTTGTTAACCCTTTATATGTTTCACAAAATTAAAGGAAAATGGAGGTGAAATTTCAAAATTTCAATTTTCATTCAATTTTTTTCCTGTAAGGCAGGAAGGCTTAACAAAACAAGCCTCAATATGTAGTCATAAGCTGCTGTATGGGCACATGGCAGGTCTCAGAAAGGAGGAAGCACCATATGGTTTTTGGAGGGCAGATTTTGATGGAATGGTTTTTGGGAGCCATGTCACATTTGAAGAGACCCTAAAGTACCCCTAACCTACAGTGGAAACCCCCAAAAAGTTACTCCATTTTGGAAACTACGTCCCTCGAGGAATTTGTTGAAGGGTGTACTGACCGTTTTGACCCCATAGGCGTTTCATAGAATTTAGAAACACGTGGCTGTGAAAATTAAAAATGTAATTTCCTCCAATAAAACGTAGCATAATCCCCTCATTTTTCATTTTCACAAGGGGTAACAGGAAAAAAGCACCCCAAATGTTTTAAGTATTTTCTCCTGAACATGGCAATACCTCATATGTGGTCGTAAACTGCTGTATGGGTACACCACAGGTTTTTAGAGCGCAGATATTGCTGGAATGGTTTTCAGACAACATTTCATATTCAAAGACACCCTGAGGTACCCATAAAGGGGAAACCCCAAAAAGTGACCCCATTTTGGAAACTACACACCTCAAGGAATTTATTTAACAGGCGTTTCATAGTAGTTAGAAACACTTGGCTGTTAAAATAAAAAAAAATATAGTTTTCCCAATAAACATTGCTTTAGCCCAAGATTTTTGATTTTCAAAAGGGATAACAAGAGGAAAAAAAGGACCCTATAATTTGTTATGCAATTACTACTGAATACAGCAGAACCCCATTTGTGGTGGTAAACTGCTGTGTGGGTATACCAAAGGACTCCAAAGAGCGCCATATATTTTTGGAGGGCAGATTTTGCTGGAATGGTTTCAAGACCCTGAGGTTCCCCCACAGTACAAACCCCCTAAAAGTGACTCAGTTATTAGAAACTAAACCCACCAATTACTTTTTCAAGGGGTGTAGTGAGTATTTAAAAACACTTGGCTGTGAATACGAAATATAAATCTGGACCTAAATGTTGCTTTAGGTCCATATTTTTTCATATTTTAAGTGGTTCATGACCCCATAATGTGTTACCCATTTAATTCTGAATATGGCAACATCTAATGTGATTGTAAACTGCTGTAAGGGCACACCCCAGGACTCAGAAGAGAAACAGCACCATGTGCATTTGAGATCTAGTTTGGTGCCTTATACAGCACTGGCCGACAACTGCAGAGGGTATGAGGCGGTGCAAAGTGAAAATTGCAATTTTTCACAGATATACCATCTCAGTGCCCAATTTGGTGTGCCCATTGTGTGAAAAGCAAGCTCTTGTATTATTATACCATGCTTCCTGGTTTTATAAACATTCTAAGTAGGGATCGACCGATATTGATACCGATAATCTGTGAACTTTCAGGCCGATAGCCGATAATTTATACTGATATTCTGTGCATTTTCATTTTCTGAAAAAAAAAAAAATACCTACACAAATCTGCTGAAAATGAACATGTTTATTGTTAACGTTTTGCTTTTTTTTGTAAATCTTTCTTTTTCATTTATACTTAATACTTTGGTGTTTGTGTTTTTATCTTTTTTTTTTTTACTAACTTTTAGCCCCCTTAGGGGCTTGAACCCTTGTCCTATTCACCCTGATAGATCTCTATTAGGTTGAATAGGACTTCACACTCTCCCTGCTGCTCTGTGCCTTGTGCACACAGCAGCATGGAGCTGACTATGGCAGCCAGGGCTTCAGTAGCGCCCTGGCTGCCATGATAATCGATCGGAGCCCCCGGCTTACACTGCTGGGGCTCCGATCAGAAGTTGCCACTGCCACCAATGAGGAGGAGGGGACCCTGTGGCCGCTGCCACCAATGATTAATACTGAGGGGCGCACTGCGCCATCAATGTTTTTAATACTGGGGTTGGAAGGGGTGCATTGCGCCACCAATGAAGATAACTCGCCCATTAATTCAAATACAGGAGGCTGGTGCCGGCTGCAGAATCATATAGCCCACCCGCCCTCTATGAGCGGTAGCTGCGATCCGCGGGAGTTAACCCCTCAGGTGTGGCAGGGGTTAACTGCCGCGGATGGCAGCTACTTGTCATAGAGGTCGGGTGCGGCTATATGATTCTGCAGCCAGCACCTGTCTCCTGTGAATCTGAATGAGTGAGTTATCATCTTTGGTGACGCAGTGGCCACAGCCCCTCCCCCCTACTTTTATTAGTGGCACTGGCAGCAGCTGCACAGGTGGGAGGGAAACACTGCTTCCTTCTTCCCTGTGCTGCTGAGGGAACACGGATCGCGCTGAGAGCAGTGTGATCCATGTTCGCGATTCGTTATCGGCATGGTTCAGCAAAAAACGCTTCTGTTACTGATAATACAACCATCTGCATCCGTTATGAACGGATCCGGTTGTAAACAGCCACTTATCAATGTATTCATAAATTTCTTGGAGCTATAATAAAGGCACAGTACAACACAGAGCTGTAAGAAAAGATGCTCCAGCATGAAGAATGTAAGTTTTTGGTATAACAGACATATCAGAGGAGCTAATAGGTCGTCTTTACGCTACATACTACTTTACTGAAACCTATAAATAAATTAATTGTACAGTCATACCATGTGTCTACTCACCGTAGTCTGGCCACATCAAGCTCTCTCTGTGCCAGCTCAGCCTGCTTGACAGCGACCTGTGACGACAGGCCATTTATTTTATTATGCATGGCCTCCATCTGGTTACCGGCTTCTTTTAAATTCAATTCTAAAGCCTTCATAAAAGCAATAAAGAAAACACATAAAAGAGCATGGAGAGGGTTGAATGATGTTCTGTCTCTCAAGTAAACCTATTGTAGCTAATGTGTCTATGGCTCGCTTACAACTGCTGAAACGAACATCATATAAATGCGTTGTAGACACTCAGACCGTGTATTTAGTGTATTTCAAACACCTTCCAGAAGGACAGCGTAAGCCGCAAAATCTCCGCATTTCTTTTTACGTCTTAACCGAGATAATCCATCTGTGCCTAAAACACTCTTGATGAATTGCACCGGAGTAAAATAAAAAAAGCGAAGCGTTTTCGTCTCCCCCCATATTTGCATTCTGAACATATGTATTCTTTAAGTTTTATGTGAGAATGAAGTCTGTTCTACTATTTAATGATTAGACTTTAGAATGCCCATTTGATGTCAGCTTCCTGCTTTGCCGCATCAATTTTTAAAGAGCTGTGGGTTTTAAGTGTAGGAATTTAAATGAATGCAGGTCCCAGCTGGCATGTTTGAATACATAAGTTGTTATCACAGCAAATAACAAGAAGCATAAGTGCACGCCACAATGTAGTTTGAAAAATCATGTGAGGGAATCCAGCCGCTCGGCAGCATACCTTCATTTTGGCATCAATGCCAGACTTCTCTGCTCTCCACTGTGCCTCCTGCTTTCGCGCTTTCTCCAGGTCACCGAGCAGGTCAGCACATTTCTTACTTAAATTCTCCTTCTCTTCCTCCAAATTTTCAAAAATGGCTGCCCTTTGCTCCTCTTCTTTTTGGGAGTTCTGCTTTGTGCTCTGCGTGACAAAGTAATTGCATTATCCCTGCACAAGCTCTGAACAGTTCCTAGGCAAGTGACCCTGGGCACGTAGCTTGGGTAGGACTGAAGGCGAGCGGTTACAGTCTTATTTTAGTTCTGCAGGTGGAAGGGACTTATTTCTTTAACTACTTGACAGCTCTGATGAGCACACATATGCAAGGAAGCCTTTAATTGATCAAGATGCCTTTGATGATGTCCCCAGCTATTTTTGAGACCCGCGCAGACATATCATTCCAGACCTCGGGTTTATCAATTAATAATACCAGTCCCATCAGAATGTAATTAAAAAGAAGCCACATATTCACACTACATCCACTAGCTCCATATCCATCATTAAGTATTTATTTGAAAGTTATAAGCCTTAGATTTTAGACTTTAAAGGAGTGCTAGGCGTTGACTGCATGAGGAATAACGGCAAAGCAGAGCGAGGCCTCAGGCAATTCTCCTGCAGCACATGTCCCTCTCCGTGTCACAGTCGATGGCACCGCATGAAGCACAGCGCTTCACAGCAAGACAACTGGAAAATATGTACAAGACAAGGTACCTTAAGCTCTTGACTTTTATCTTTTAATTTTTGTTGGAGGTCATGGACTTCCTTTCTGAGTAAAGCAATTTCTTCATCTACAGCAATCTTTCTCTGGACAAGGTTGTTTATCTCCTGCTGTTGTCCTGATGCTCTCTAGAATGAAATAAAAAAAAGACAAGACAATGCAGACTCTATTCATGAGGTACTAGTGATTTTACAGTCATATAGGTTTTAGAAAATCGGAATATTGTAGGACTTGTGTATAAGCAAGGTTCATAACAGCTGATGTCAGGCCACAAAATATCAAGACATGGAGTGAAAAAAAAAGTTACCCATATGGCACATAACAAATGAGCATGTGATGCCCCAGAATAATTCCATCAGAAAGGAGTACCATTTTTTTTTTAAACTGAATATTTATAACCCACATTTTTTTCAAACTTTTGGCTGTTTTTCTTTTCATATTGGTGGTATTTTACCATTGAGAACTCAACTAAAACAACCCTCCTTCTGTAGCATGTCAGCACATTGAAAAATATCCTATAGAGATATGAAATTCATTGTCAGTTTACTGCTGCTGTGAGGGGAAGGTGTTATCTGTTAGTATTATAGTAGATTGGTAGAATTTGGATAATAATATAAAGGCTCCATTGCTCTTTTCATAGGCCTAGATAAAGATGTACACACTGCACTTATCCATGTAAGGTGATGCTGTAATGGAGTTACTTGTCCCCTCCCTTCTCCTGACTGATAAAGTGAAGCAAGGCTGTTTGCCGTGCTAAAAGTTCAAACAAAGGAGGAAGTTAAAGAATCAGGACAGGAAGGAAAATACATGGCAGCGTCTGTGCCCACAGGGGAGAGCGGGACAGCAGCAGTTTTTGTCCGGCTGATTCTCAGTATGTTTACCGCCCTGCAACCAGATCTCAGGTAGTGTTGTCAGGTAGCGTCTGGCAGTGCCGGATCCAGACATCTCTTGCAGGCTACTCCCTGCTGGAACAGGCTGCCTGAGAAGTCTAATGCAAATGTGAAATTAGCCTTACCAGGTAAGATGGAGGTTGGGGACCCTGTTCTGGACAAAGGTGCAACTCACATCAGACATTCATGGTTTATCCTTTGGATATGCCATAAACGTCTAAAATGAGAACACACTTTAATCTCTTCCCATCCTTGTAGGGAGTCACTTCAGTGTCCAAGGACATATCCCTTACATCCTTGCTACTGATGTCTGGATCTTTGGCTTTCTTAGTTTTAAAGTTGACTTGGCATCAACTGTATTCTGTCCTCAATGAGGGCTGTTGCACTGGCAATGTTTGGTCTCCTGGCCTGCTCTATAGGACTCGCATGCGCTCGCTTTCAGCCTCTCTAAGGCACCCTTCCCAGTAGCAGTTGTCTCTTGCTTATCACCTCTCTGCACCTAATTAGGCTCTTTATTGATGACACACATTTACCAGAGTCCAGATCAGAATGTTAAATAAGGATACTTTCACATTTGCGCTTCCCCTTGCCGCTATTGAGATCCGTCATAGGATCTAAATAGTAGTGGAAACCGCTTCCGTTTTGTCCCTATTCATTGTCAATGGGGACAAACTGAACTGAACGAAATGGAATGCACCAGAAAGCAGTGTTTTTCTGTCCGCGATGTGGTGCGGACCAAGACGGATCCGTCCTGACACACAATGTAAGTCAATGGGGACACAATAAAAAACAGATCTGTCCCCTATTGACTTACAATGGTTTTAGAAACGCATCCATCAAGGCTATCTTGAAGATAATAAAACCGGATCGGTTCATAACAGATGCAGATGGTTGTATTATCAGAACGGAAGCATTTTTGCTGAACCCTGTCTGATCCAGCAAAAATGCTGGTGTGAAAGTAGCCTAAGTTGCACCAAACACCATAAACGTACAAACCTCAATAAAGATACCATTTAAAATTGTCCTCATTGTGTCTATAACCAAACTTTAGAGTAAAATATGCAATGCAGACCATTGCTCTAGCGATATAAATTACATACTACAGAAACAGCGATAATTACAAACCGGATTCCAAAAAAGTTGGGACACTAAACAAATTGTGAATAAAAACTGAATGCGATGATGTGGAGATGGCAAATGTCAATATTTTATTTGTAATAGAACGTAGATGACAGATCAAACGTTTAATCCAAGTAAATGTATCATTTTAAAGGAAAAATACGTTGATTCAAATTTTCACGGTGTCAACAAATCCCAAAAAAGTTGGGACAAGTAGCAATAAGAGGCTGCAAAAAGTAAATTTGAGCATAACGAAGAGCTGGAAGACCAATTAACACTAATTACGTCAATTGGCAACATGATTGGGTATAAAAAGAGCTTCTCAGAGTGGCAGTGTCTCTCAGAAGCCAAGATGGGTAGAGGATCACCAATTCCCACAATGTTGCGCAGAAAGATAGTGGAGCAATATCAGAAAGGTGTTACCCAGCGAAAAATTGCAAAGACTTTGCATCTATCATCATCAACTGTGCATAACATCATCCGAAGATTCAGAGAATCTGGAACAATCTCTGTGCGTAAGGGTCAAGGCCGTAAAACCATACTGGATGCCCGTGATCTCCGGGCCCTTAAACGACACTGCACCACAAACAGGAATGCTACTGTAAAGGAAATCACAGAATGGGCTCAGGAATACTTCCAGAAACCATTGTCAGTGAACACAATCCACCGTGCCATCCGCCGTTGCCAGCTGAAACTCTACAGTGCAAAGAAGAAGCCATTTCTAAGCAAGATCCACAAGGTCAGGCGTTTTCACTGGGCCAGGGATCATTTAAAATGGAGTGTGGCAAAATGGAAGACTGTTCTGTGGTCAGACGAGTCACGATTCAAAGTTCTTTTTGGAAATCTGGGACGCCATGTTATCCGGACCAAAAGAGGACAAGGACAACCCAAGTTGTTATCAACGCTCAGTTCAGAAGCCTGCATCTCTGATGGTATGGGGTTGCATGAGTGCGTGTGGCATGGGCAGCTTGCATGTCTGGAAAGGCACCATCAATGCAGAAAAATATATTCAGGTTCTAGAACAACATATTCTCCCATCCAGACGTCATCTCTTTCAGGGAAGACCCTTAATTTTTCAACAAGATAATGCCAGACCACATTCTGCATCAATCACAACATCATGGCTGCGTAGGAGAAGGATCTGGGTACTGAAATGGCCAGTCTGCAGTCCAGATCTTTCACCTATAGAGAACATTTGGCGCATCATAAAGAGGAAGGTGCAACAAAGAAGGCCCAAGACGATTGAACAGTTAGAGGCCTGTATTAGACAAGAATGGGAGAGCATTCCTATTTCTAAACTTGAGAAACTGGTCTCCTCGGTCCCCAGACGTCTGTTGAGTGTTGTAAGAACAAGGGGAGATGCCACACAGTGGTGAAAATGGCCTTGTCCCAACTTTTTGGGGATTTGTTGACACCATGAAATTCTGATTCAACATATTTTTCCCTTAAAATGGTACATTTTCTCAGTTTAAACTTTTGTTCTGTGATTTATGTTCTATTCTGAATAAAATATTAGAAGTTGGCACCTCCACATCATTGCATTCAGTTTTTATTCACAATTTGTATAGTGTCCCAACTTTTTGGGAATCCGGTTTGTATTTTCAGAAAGGTGTAATGCAGGGGCTTTTTTATGCCCATATTATGGAGGCAATACCCAGACATCGAACAGTTCTTAACCACTTCAACCCCGCTAGCTAAAACCCCCTTCATGACCAGAGCACTTTTTACACTTCTGCACTACACTACTTTCACCGTTTATTGCTCGGTCATGCAACTTACCACCCAAATGAATTTTACCTCCTTTTCTTCTCACTAATAGAGCTTTCATTTGGTGGTATTTCATTGCTGCTGACATTTTTACTTTTTTTGTTATTAATCGAAATTTAACGATTTTTTTGCAAAAAAAATGACATTTTTCACTTTCAGCTGTAAAATTTTGCAAAAAAAACTACATCCATATATAAATTTTTCACTAAATTTATTGTTCTACATGTCTTTGATAAAAAAAAAATGTTTGGGCAAAAAAAAAAAATGGTTTGGGTAAAAGTTATAGCGTTTACAAACTATGGTACAAAAATGTGAATTTCCGCTTTTTGAAGCAGCTCTGACTTTCTGAGCACCTGTCATGTTTCCTGAGGTTCTACAATGCCCAGACAGTAGAAAACCCCCACAAATGACCCCATTTCGGAAAGTAGACACCCTAAGGTATTCGCTGATGGGCATAGTGAGTTCATAGAACTTTTTATTTTTTTGTCACAAGTTAGCGGAAAATGATGATTTTTTTTTTCTTTTTTTTTCTTACAAAGTCTCATATTCCACTAACTTGCGACAAAAAATAAAAAATTCTAAGAACTCGCCATGCCCCTCACGGAATACCTTGGGGTGTCTTCTTTCCAAAATGGGGTCACTTGTGGGGTAGTTATACTGCCCTGGCAATTTAGGGGCCCAAATGTGTGAGAAGTACCTTGCAATCAAAATGTGTAAAAAATGGCCTGCGAAATCCGAAAGGTGCACTTTGGAATATGTGCCCCTTTGCCCACCTTGGCAGCAAAAAAGTGTCACACATCTGGTATCGCCGTACTCAGGAGAAGTTGGGGAATGTGTTTTGGGGTGTCATTTTACATATACCCATGCTGGGTGAGAGAAATATCTTGGCAAAAGACAACTTTTCCAATTTCTTTATACAAAGTTGGAATTTGACCAAGATATTTCTCTCACCCAGCATGGGTATATGTAAAATGACACCCCAAAACACATTCCCCAACTTCTCCTGAGTACGGCGATACCAGATGTGTGACACTTTTTTGCAGCCTAGATGCGCAAAGGGGCCCAAATTCCTTTTAGGAGGGCATTTTTAGACATTTGGATCCCAGACTTCTTCTCACGCTTTAGGGCCCCTAAATAGCCAGGGCAGTATAAATACCCCACTTTGGAAAGAAGACACCCCAAGGTATTCAATGAGGGGCCTGGCGAGTTAAAAGAATTTTTATTTTTTTTGCATAAGTTAGCGGAAATTGATTTTTTTTTGTTTTTTTCTCACAAAGTCTCACTTTCCGCTAACTTAGGACAAGAATTTCAATCTTTAATGGACTCAATATGCCCCTCACGGAATACCTTGGGGTGTCTTCTTTCCGAAATGGGGTCACATGTGGGGTATTTATACTGCCCTGGCTTTTTAGGGGCCCTAAAGCGTGAGAAGAAGTCTGGAATATAAACGTCTAAAAAATTTTATGCATTTGGATTCCGTGAGGGGTATGGTGAGTTCATGTGAGATTTTATTTTTTGACACAAGTTAGTGGAATATGAGACTTTGTAAGAAAAAACAAAAAAAAAATATATATATATTTCCGCTAACTTGGGCCAAAAAAATGTCTGAATGGAGCCTTACAGGGGTGGTGATCAATGACAGGGGGGTGATCAATGACAGAGGGGTGATCACCCATATAGACTCCCTGATCACCTTCGTCATTGATCACCCCCCTGTAAGGCTCCATTCAGACGTCCGTATGATTTTTACGGATCCACTGATACATGGATCGGATCCGCAAAACACATGCGGACGTCTGAATGGAGCCTTACAGGGGGGTGATCAATGACAGGGAAGTGATCAGGAAGTCTATATGCGTGATCACCCCCCTGTCATTGATCACTGTAAGGCTCCATTCAGACGTCCGCATGATTTTTACGGATCCATGGATACATGGATCGGATCCGCAAAACACATGCGGACGTCTGAATGGAGCCTAACAGGGGGGTGATCAATGACAGAGGGGTGATCACCCATATACACTCCCTGATCACCCCCTGTCATTGATCATCCCCCTGTAAGGCTCCATTCAGACGTCCGCATGTGTTTTGCGGATTCGATCCATGGATCCGTAAAAATCATACGGACGTCTGAATGGAGCCTTACAGGGGGTGATCAATGACAGGGGGTGATCAGGGAGTGTATATGGGTGATCACCCCCCTGTCATTGATCACCCCCCTGTAAGGCTCCATTCAGACGTCCGTATGATTTTTACGGATCCATGGATACATGGATCAGATCCGCAAAACACATGCGGACGTCTGAATGGAGCCTTACAGGGGGGTGATCAATGACAGGGGGTGATCAGGGAGTGTATATGGGTGATCACCCCGAGGCGCGCGCGTTCACAGGAAATCTCGGCTCTCGCGGGAGGACGCGTATATGCGTCCACCCAGAAGAGCAGGGGCGCCGGCAGGACGCAATCCTGCGTACGGCGGTCCTGGAGTGGTTAAAGGGGTTGTCTGTGTTCAGAGCTGAACCCGGACAGAAGCTCCCCTTCACTCATTTACCATTTCTTGCTCTGATGCTCCTCCCTCCCCTCTGCTGTATGCTAGGCGGAGACTTCTGCCTAGCAGTGCACCCGGTGACCTCACTTGCACAAATGGGCAGTCATTAGTGCTGCCCTAGGTTGTTTTACTTAAAGGGGTTGTCTGGGTTCAGAGCTGAACCCGGACATCCCTCCATTTTCACCCCGGCAGCCCCCCTGACATGCGCCAAATTGCGCAGGGCAAAAGCATTTTTAGGAGATCCGGTGACGTATCGGGGCTCTCCATGGGGCTGACAGGAACCCCGGTGACGTCACCGGTACTGATGGGCGGGATTTAGCTCTGCCCTAGCCAGTAAAACGGCTAGGGCAGAGCTAAAGCCCGCCCCTCAGAGCCGATGACTTCAACGAACACACTGTTGGGCGGAAGTTACCGCCCGGCAGTGTGTTATTGAAAACAAAAAAGCCCGTGCCCTGCGCCATTTAGCACAGGGCACGGGAGCGCATCGGAGCATAAGATGCTCCGATGCTAGCCTCAGGGGGGCTGTCTGGGTGAAAATAAGGGTATGTCCGGGTTCAGCTCTGAACCCGTACAACCCCTTTAAGACCACCCATTCATGCCGGTGACATCAACAGGATCCCTGCTAGGCAAAAGTCTCCACCTAACATACTCTTGTGAAGCCCGGTATGTCACCAGTTGTAAAGAAAAAGCCCTTGCCCAAGGGGGAGCATCAGAGCAAGAAATGATCCGATGCTCTACTCCTACATGCTAAATAAACTTTAAAAACCAGAGTTATGACTCTCAAACTCATTTTCTAATGAACTACAGGAGATTCAGAATCTGTATTAGGGCTCATTCACACGAGCGTGCCGTTTTTTTTTTTTCGGTCTGCAAATCGCGGATCCTCAAAACACGGATGGCGCCCATGTTCCTTCTGCAATTTGCGGTACGGAACAGGAGGATATTATAGAAATACCTATTCTTGTCCGCAAAACGGACAAGAATAGGACAGGACTCATAATTTTTGTGGGGCCACGGATCGGAGCAACGGATGCGGACAGCACACAGCGTGCTGTACGCATCTTTTGCAGACCCATTGAAATAAATGGTTTTGTATGCGGAAAGCAGAAAACGGCCCATATACGGAATGCAAAATACATTTGTGTGAACGAGCCCTTATACCAATCTGAAAGTGGCTGTAGTTAATGCATTATATTACATTTCCAAATGTAACATTGTTAATTAGGATTACGGTGGGGGGGTGGAAAATTATATACTATATACCAGTAATTCTCCTGCATGCATACAGAAGTTGGTTGGTGCATTCCTGTAGTTTTTACATTTGTGTAACACATGCAGCATTGAATGTAGACGTGTGGTAGGTATGAACTCCTCAACTTTCACTTTGTTGGTAGACTATTTTATATTAATAAGAACTTTTCTATAGTAGGCATTTCAGTCAAAGTTGAATTTTTGTCCAAATTTTGCTTAAAATCCCTATGTACTTTAAATTAGCATGACGGTGGTTGTGTATATTAATGGTTAGGTTATAATTTTATACACAGTATGTTTTGTGATCTGTGCTATGGACAGTATACATTTTCAACACATTTATGGATGACGGACAAATATTACATGGCCTGTTGCAATGGATTTGCAGTGGGGCTTAACCCCTTAGGGACCCATGACGTACCGGTACAGCATGGATCCCGAGTCCTTAAGGTGAAATAGGGCTGAGTCCTTAAGGGGTTAAAGAAGACCAGCCACCACTCCTGACATATCTGTTTCCCTAAATACATTTTATTCCCATGCAATAATTAATAATTATTATTATTATTATTATTAATTTTCTACATCTAGGACTTATCAGCTGTGAGGGGCATCGCTGCATAACCCAACACTGACAGCCCTGACTAAAAAGAGGCTGATGGTGCAGGGACACGCACTCAACTGGTTACACCCAATTACAGATTCCGAAATAAATTTCTAGTATTAATATCTGAGGAATAAAAACAACATAGAGTTAAATGAAAAGAGGCTCCAGAATCGTCATTGCATGGAGAATGCAAGCAGTTACTAACACAGACACGTCATGAAAGGTGACAAGTCCTCTTTAAATGGGCTGTCTCACTGCAGCCATTCATGCCATATTGCTAGTAAAGGGCAATAACGGGCAGCACCAATGGCAGCAGATGCAGTTGGCTCAGCCTTATCTCCTTTCATTGTAAAATAAGTTTTCCACTGGACTTTTTTCTAGTGCATCAAACAGTCGTCGCATTTCCTTCCTTCGGTTTCCTACTTCTTGCTAGACTCTGCAATATGATGGAGCATTTCACAGTTTCTTGAGAATTATTAAAGAAATATTTCTATATCCCTCCATGTAAAATTGGAGACATAAAGTGGTACAATATGGACACACAGAGGGAGATTTATCAAGATCACTGCTTTCTGCTCAGGTCTCGATATCCCCTGCGTTGCTGGAGGATGCACCTAATTTATGATGTGGCACAGGCGTCACCATAAATTAGGCGCATCCTCTGGCAGTCCGTGCGCCTAATCAGAAATCTACGACAGCTCTGAGCTGCCATAGATTTCAGGCTTCATTGGCACCAGAAAAGTCATATAAATGAAGATAAATTTGTCTCTGCTGTCATCCGTGCCCCTTTCCCACCTTGTAAGGCCCCCTTTTAGAAAAGTACCAAGGACGGTGTTAAAAAAAAAAATAAAAAAAAAAACTTTTGTTTTTTCCAAAAAGTTGCATTTAAAAAGTCACAGACACAGCTTGTGACTTTTTAAAGCCACTTTTCTGGCTCAAGGGAGATGATACATTTCCCCTATAGAATTTGAGCAGCGCTACATTACTTATCCATGCCACATTCATCCATTATTGGGTAATGTGACTTAACCCTAAGCATGCTTACATATGCATTAGGTTATGTAAGAACATTTTCAGGACGCTTATACTGTATTACTTAGCCATTGCATTTGAACAATAAGTGTAATCTAACATAAGCTGTAAACTCGGACACTTATGAGATACACTAATGAACATACTGCACACTGCCATATCTGGAAACAAAAGCCGCGGTGCTTGGATGGTGTCTTTTTCCTAAAGCTTTCTGAAGGATGCAGAAATTGCTTACAATGACTCATGCTGTTTCTAACAGCAATTAAGAGCAGGTATAATTAGTGTGTGCACACCACATCCAGTAAAGCCAATTATTTATTGATAGCCATGCATAAATAGATCCATTTCAGAGACCTCCCCTACGACAACTCCTATTAAGGAGGATCCACTGGATATATTTATGACTATTTAATAATTGATTAGCATTGTATACTGTAGCCCACCTGCAGAAAACACTATAAAAGATTATTAGCTATTTCAGTTAACCAAAAAAACAGACAGAAATGTATTCCTTTATCCATTGCGTCTTGTGTGCAATAAAGCACTTAAAGAGGACCTGTCACCGCCCCTGACATGCCTGTTTTAATAGCTACATGCATTTCACATGTAATAACAATTCTGGAACATCTAGTCTCATGACTCTATGTTGTGCCATCCCTTTATTATTTCTACCAGAAGTTATGAATGGTGTGCTAGCAGTCTGCAGTAAGGGTACAGAGGGGAGGTAATGAGTTGGGGGGGGGGGGGGGGGGGGTGTACCTGCACAGTCAGACAATGGCAGCACTGATTGGATAGAGTGAGTCTGTGCAGGTACACCCCCCCCCCCCCCCCAACTGGTTACCTCCCCTCTGTACCCTTACTGCAGACTGCTAGCAATTCATTCATAACTTCTAGTAGAAATAATAAAGGAATGGCACAACACAGAGACATAAGAATAGATGCTCCAGAATTGTTATTACATGGAGAATGCATGTAGCTATTAAAAACAGGCATGTCAGGGGTGGTGACAGGTCCTCTTTAAAATGAAGAAGTGGAAAACTGCTATTTTGAACCAGATGGTGCAATTAAAAGGATTCGGTCATCAGAATTTAGGCCTATAACCTAAACATATGGCGAGGTCCCTACTAATACACAGAATCCTAAAGTGACCTTATCAAATGCGCCTGTGGCTCTATAATCATATAAAACAGGTTTATATCACCTGTCACTCACGTCCCAAATGTGTCCAATCTCATGATGCAGGGTGCCCGGCTGCAGCCATATCCTTTCGGTGCCCAGCGCCGCCTTCTGAATTGAAATCGCCGCCCTCCCTTTCATTAGAGCCGCCTACCTCAGTTCATCGCCGCCATTCTAACGTCAGCGCCACCTCTGAAATCGTCCGCTCTCCTCAGGTTATACCTAGTGCGCACGCGCGGGATCTGGCTGAGGAGAGCGGATGTTAGAGAGGCGGCAATGAGGTGAGGTAGGTGGCTCTAATGAAAGGAGGGCGGCGATTTCAATTCAGAAGGCGGCGATGGGCACCGAAAGGAGATGGCTGCAGCCGGGCACCCTGCATCATGAGACGTCCCTTTGGACACATTTCTGACGTGAGTGACAGGTGATATAAACCTGTTTTATATGATTATAGAGCCACAGGTGCATTTGATAAGGTCACTTTAGGATTCTGTGTATTAGTAGGGACCTCGCCATATGTTTAGGTTATAGGCCTAAATTCTGATGATAGAATCCCTTTAAGAATACTATGTAAGGGCTCATGCACACTAATGTATGTGCCCCGTGCCCATGCTGCGGTCCGCAATGTATGGGCACCAGCTGTGTGCCCACTGTTTGCGGATGCAGACCCATTCACTTAAATGGGTCTGCGATCCGCAAGATTCAGTCCGTGCCGGAAAAAAATAAAATTTCTATTTTTTTGCAGTGCACGGGCACGAACCGAAATCCCGTGGAAGCACTTTGTAGTGCTTCCATGGGCATCCGATCTGTGCCTCCGCTCCGCACTGCTCCGGATTGTGGACCTATTCAAGTGAATGAGTCTGCTTGCGTGATACGAAGCGCACACGGCTGGTGGCTCTTTGCGGGCATGAGCCCCTTAGGTGGTAAATAGAAGGGTATGTTCCGCTTCCCATCATGACACCTAGATCACAGCTGCTCTTTCCTCCTCAGCAGCAAGTTCACATACAAATCCCTCCTCACTGCAGAGATGCTGATGGAGAGGAATGAGGGATTCTCCCTGTACTAGAGATCATGAGGGTCCCTGTTACCCTGCAAATAGGCAATTCATTGTTAACCTTATAAACACTGAAACCACCAGCCAATTCTGCAATGACAAAGTGTTTGATGGGACACAGGATATTAACCAGAAGGGTGCCAGGTATTACAAAAATAGTGCAAGCGCCATTCTAAACAGATGTGCTGTAACAATAGGCAGTACAAACCTGTTCTAGCTCCTGTATTTTGCGGTCCTTCGTTTGCAAGATTTCCAGAACTTTTCTGTCTTTGGTCTCAGCTTTATTTTTTTCCCTGATGAAAAGAAGATTTATATTACACATTATTGAATCAAATTTGTACTTAATCATGTGAATGTATTACTCCTTCGTAAGAAATAACATTTGAAACAGTAAAGAATAAAATTATCTGTGACCAATAGCCCCCACAGAATTAATCATCATGAATATGGCAAGTAGCAGAAAATTTATTTTTCTGGCAGATGTGACTACTTTGTGAGTACTTTAGTCTTTTCTTCATACAGGCTTTGGACCCATAAGGCCTGTAGAAAAAATAAAATAAATATTTCGGCACTAGCATTAGTTCATCTTGTTTATTAAGGACATGATCATCTAAAATACTAAAAAGAGAATGACAAAGATGTCAAGTACAGAGATATGGCCGATTCTACAGTATTTAGAATAGTTTAAAGGGGTTGTCTCACTTCAGCAACTGGCCTTTATCATGTAGAGAAAGTTAATACAAGGCACTTACTAATGTATTGCGATTGGCCATATTGCCTCCTTTGCTGACTGGATTCATTTACCATTGCATTATACACTGCTCGTTTCCATGGTTACAGCCATGCAAACCATCAGCAGTGGCCGTGCTTGCACACTAAAAACTGCAGGAATTTATGTTTTTTGCTTAAATATAGATATTGACATGGAAAATAAAAAATAACAAGCCTGTAAACTAGACGTCACTGTGCAGGCCACGCCCCCCTTCACTGGCTGTCTGCTCTGTCCTAGGATTCTTAACCCCTTCAGCTGCACATACTGGCTAGCTGCAGCAGTGACAATTCTGGGCACTCGAGCTGATCTACTAGAGAGCGCATTGCACAAGAAGGTAGGGGGGAGATCCTGTGTGTATTGGCAGTGTCATTATACAAGTCGGACTTGTAGTTCTACACTTACAAGTTGCTGTTGATTCTCCTAGCATTAAGGGAACCAAGGTACCAGATGGAAACGAAACAGAGTTCGGTAAAAGGTTTTTAACATTAGAGCTCCGTACAGTATTCTAACAGTTTTATGCGAATAGACTTCGGATGTTTCATCCAAAGTTGATTCGCCCATCCCCAATTACAGGCATAATTAGAATGACAGATAAGACAGAATCCACCATTCACAAAAGGTGATAGTCAGAGCTCATCTATTCTTTTCTTGTACAATGACTTCTGCACAGGTAACAGAGCAAACTCTCCCATAGAAGTCATGAGGGTTCCCTCCTGACCTTTGTGTCTATGGACAATGGGGCTGCTGTAAAGCAATATTCTTAAAGCTTTCTAAATGCTGTTACGAACTGCTCAGGCAAAATGTCCGCCTCCCATAATCATGTTCAGAAAATAGCATAAATAAATCTCCAATCAGAAAAGATTAGAAAAAAGGAGATGTGCTGCTATATGGTTTTAACTGGCAGGAAAAAAAATTGGTGACACATTTCCGGTATTACTATGGTATAAAACAGATATGGTCATGTAGTTGATTACTTCATGTACTGTATAGCATACCCATGCATTCTTTTTTTCAATTTGGACTGTCCCACTTTCACCATGAAAATAAATCACTGTGGTTTGTTTCCATCCTGTATATAGCAACACTTATTCCTATATCCAACCAAACCCATGATGTACTTCTTCTCTTCTCTGCGACAGGTCCAGCACCGCACCTAACACCCAGCTAGTTTATAGCTCCTCCCAGCAGCTAGTAACATAGACACTCCCCTATCACTGCCCCTAACTCCCAGCTAGTTTATAGCTCCTCCCAGCAGCTAGTAACATAGACACTCCCCTATCACTGCCACTAACACCCAGCTAGTTTATAGCTCCTCCCAGCAGCTAGTAACATAGACACTCCCCTATCACTGCCACTAACACCCAGCTAGTTTATAGCTCCTCCCACCAGCTAGTTACATAGACACTCCCCTACTACTGCCCCTAAGACCACCCATCTAGTTTATAGGTCCTCCCACTAGCTAGTTATATAGACACTCCCCTATCACTGCCCCTAACTCCCAGCTAGTTTATAGCTCCTCCCACCAGCTAGTTACATAGACACTCCCCTATCACTGCCCCTAACATACAGCTAGTTTATAGCTCCTCCCACCAGCTAGTTACATAGACACTCCCCTATCACTGCCCATAACACCACCCAGCTAGTTTATAGCTCCTCCCACCAGCTAGTTACATAGACACTCCCCTATCACTGCCCCTAAGACCACCCATCTAGTTTATAGGTCCTCCCACCAGCTAGTTACATAGACACTCCCCTATCACTGCCCCTAACCCCAGCTAGTTTATAGCTCCTCCTACCAGCTAGTTACATAGACACTCCCCTATCACTGCCCCTAAGACCACCCATCTAGTTTATAGGTCCTCCCACCAGCTAGTTACATAGACACTCCCCTATCACTGCCCCTAACTCCTAGCTAGTTTATAGCTCCTCCCACCAGCTAGTTACATAGACACTCCCCTATCACTGCCCCTAACCCCAGCTAGTTTATAGCTCCTCCTACCAGCTAGTTACATAGACACTCTCCTATCACTGCCCATAACACCACCCAGCTAGTTTATAGCTCCTCCCACCAGCTAGTTACATAGACACTCCCCTCACTGCCCATAACACCCAGCTAGTTTATAGCTCCTCCCAGCAGCAAGTTATCTAGACACTCCCCTATCACTGCCCCTAACACCACCCAGCTAGTTTATAGCTCCTCCCACCAGCTAGTTACATAGACACTCCCCTATCACTGCCCCTAACACCACCCAGCTAGTTACATAGACACTCCCCTATCACTGCCCCTAACTCCCAGCTAGTTTATAGCTCCTGCCACCAGCTAGTTACATAGACACTCTCCTATCACTGCCCATAACACCACCCAGCTAGTTTATAGCTCCTCCCACCAGCTAGTTACATACACTCCCCTCTCACTGTCCATAACACCCAGCTAGTTTATAGCTCCTCCCAGCAGCAAGTTATCTAGACACTCCCCTGTCACTGCCCCTAACACCACCCAGCTAGTTTATAGCTCCTCCCACCAGCTAGTTACATAGACACTCCCCTATCACTGCCCCTAACACCACCCAGCTAGTTTATAGCTCCTCCCACCAGCTAGTTACATAGACACTCCCCTATCACTGCCCCTAACTCTCAGCTAGTTTATAGCTCCTCCCACCAGCTAGTTACATAGACACTCCCCTATCACTGCTCCTAACCCCAGCTAGTTTATAGCTCCTCCTACCAGCTAGTTACATAGACACTCCCCTGTCACTGCCCATAACACCCAGCTAGTTTATAGCTCCTCCCAGCAGCAAGTTATCTAGACACTCCCCTGTCACTGCCCCTAACACCACCCAGCTAGTTTATAGCTCCTCCCACCAGCTAGTTATATAGACACTCCCCTATCACTGCCCCTAACACCACCCAGCTAGTTTATAGCTCCTCCCACCAGCTAGTTACATAGACACTCCCCTATCACTGCCCCTAACTCCCAGCTAGTTTATAGCTCCTCCCACCAGCTAGTTACATAGACACTCCCCTATCACTGCCCCTAACCCCAGCTAGTTTATAGCTCCTCCTACCAGCTAGTTACATACACTCCCCTCTCACTGCCCATAACACCCGGCTAGTTTATAGCTCCTCCCACCAGGTAGTTATCTAGACACTTCCCTATCACTGCCCCTAACACCACCAAGCTAGTTTATAGCTCCTCCCACCAGCTAGTTACATAGACATTCACCTATCACTGCCACTAACACCCAGCTAGCTTATAGCTCCTCCCACCAGCTAGATACATAGATACTCCCCTATCACTGCCCTAGTTGTTGCTTTGACACGCCCATGTACATATCACAGAAAGAGCTGCATGGATATGGTCATGTGACCACAGCTCAGAACAGAATATAGGAGCACAAGAGTAAATGTAAAGAAATACATTACAAAATTACTGCTACCTTCATAAATGCGTATTTGTAAGGATGTTGATGCAAACCAGAACACCCCTTTTAACCCCTTCTACCCCGGGCTAGTTTTCGCCCCTTCTGCCCAGGCCATTTTTTTTTGCTAATCTGACACGTGTCACTTTATGTGGTAATAACTCTGGAAGGCTTTTATTTATCCAAGCCATTCTGAGACTGTTTTCTCGTGAAACATTGTACTTCATGATAGTCATAAATTTGAGTCAATATATTTCAGCTTTATTTCAAAATTTCAATTTCTCTGCTTTTAAAACAAAGTGATACCTCATAAAATATTTATTACTTAACATTCCCCATATGTCTACTTTTTGTTGGCATCATTTTGTAAATGTCTTTTTTTTATTTTTATTTTTTTAGGATGTTAGAAGGCTTAGAATTTTAGTAGCAATTCTTAAAATTTTTAAGAAAATTTCTAAAACCCACTGTTTAAAAGGACCAGTTCAGGTCTGAAGTCACTTTGCGGGGTTTACATAGTGGATACCCCCCATAAATGATTCCATTGTAGAAACTACACCCCTCAAGTTACTCAAAACTGATTTTACAAACTTTCTTAACCCATTAATTTCAAAATTAAACTTTTTGGGCAGATTTTCCATTTTAATAATTTTTTTTTCTTTAACACATCGATGGTTAACAGCCAAACAAAACTCTATATATTAAATCACCCTTATTATGCGGTTTACAGAAACACCCCACATGGTCATTAACTGATGTAAGGGCACACGGCAGGGTGCAGAAGAAAAGGAGCGCCATATGTTTTTTTAGAAGGCAGATTTTGCTGGACTGGTTTTTAGATGCCATGTCCCATTTGAAGCCCCCCTGATGCACCCTTACAGTAGAAACTACCAAAAAGTGACATCACTTTGGAAACTAGGGGCTAAGGTGCCAGTTTTATTGGTACTATTTTGGGGTACATATGACTTTTAATTGCTCTATAGTACGCTGTTTTGGCACTTTTTTTTTTTTACAACATTCATCTGACAGGGTAGATCATGTGCTATTTTTATAGAGCAGGTTGTTACGGATGCAATGATATCAAATATGTCTACTTTCTTTGTTTCAGTTTTACATAAAGCATTTTTGAAAAAAGAATGTTTTTGGGTCTCCATTTTCTGAACACCTTATTTTTTTTATTTTTCTGCCGATCGTCTTGTGCAGCAGCTTGTTTTTTTTTTTGTTTTTTTTTCAGAAAAAGTGCAAGTTTTTTATTGGTACCATTTTTGAGTAAATATGATTTTTTGATCATTCATTATTACACTTCATGGGGCAAGGTGACCAAAAAATAATTTGTGGTTTTGGCACAGTTTTTATTTATTTTTACAGTGTTCACCTGAGGGGTTAGGTCATGTGACAATTTTATAGAGCAGATCATTACGGAAGTGGCAATACCCAATATGTTTACTATTTTTTATTTATTTAAATTTGACACAATAATAGCATTTTTGAAACCCAAAAAATGTTTTAGTGTCTCTATAGTCTGAAAGCCATAGCTTTTTTTATTTTTTGGGCAATTGTATTAGGTAGGGTCTCATTTTTTGCGGGATGATGTGACGGTTTGATTGGTACTATTTTGGGGGGGCATACGCCTTTTTGTTCGCTTGGTGTTGCACTTTATATGATGTAAGGTGACAAAAAAAATTGCTATTTTTTGCCAGTGTTTTTATTTTTTACAGGTGTTCAGCTGAGGGGTTAGGTCATGTAATATTTTTATAGAGCTGGTTGTTACGGACACGGCGATACCTAATATGTCAACTTTGTTTATTTATTTTACTTTAATACAATAATAGCATATTTGAAACAAAAAAAATGATGTTTTAGTGTCTCCATGTTCTAAGAGCTATAGGTTTTTTTTTGTTTTTTTTTTAGCGATTTTCTTATGTAGGGGCTCATTTTTTGCAGGATAAAGTGTTGTTTTTATTGGTAC
This sequence comes from Bufo gargarizans, assembly GCF_014858855.1. Lineage (NCBI taxonomy): Eukaryota > Metazoa > Chordata > Amphibia > Anura > Bufonidae > Bufo > Bufo gargarizans. Next base: position 415,367,311 of record NC_058080.1, on the reverse strand, counting down.
CATTTTGTGGGACATACGCCTTTTTGATCGCTTGGTGTTGCACTTTTTGTGATGCAAGTTGACAAAATGGCTTTTTTGGACACAATTTTTTATTTTTATGGTGTTTATCGGAAGGGGTGGCTTATGTGATATATTTATAGTCAGTCGTTTTTTTTTTCTATTTTTTATTATAAAATCAGTGGAAAGGGGCGCTTTTTTCATTTTTTTACTTAAAACTTAATTTTTTTATAAACAATTTTATTTTTATTTTTTACTATTTCTGTCCCACTCTGGGACTTAAACCTTTGAGGTTCTGATTCCCTCTGCAATGCATTACAATACATCTGCATAGTAATGCATTGCCTGTTAGTGTATTACACTGAGTAATACACTAACAGGTTGCCTAGGAGACCCAGCCTGGGGCTGGATCTCCTCGGCCCCCGTAGAAGGCAGGTCCCGATGCCGTGCAAGGCATTGGGCAGCCTGTGCATGGCATTGGGCTGCCTTGTTACCCATCAGGTCCCCGCCACAGAAGTGCGGGGACTCGATGGGCTCCCTCACCTGCCGCAAACCCCTTCTATGTCGTGGTCAGCGCTGAGGGGTTAATCCGCCGGAATTTTACAGTGATGCTAAGCCCCCGCAGTGACCGTTCCAGTGCCCGCCCGATCACCATGACGTCGAAGTAGGACAAAATGCGGCAAGTCACTTGCTGGCAACGTACTTTTACGTCATATGTCGGGAAGGGGTTAAGAGCATCTGACAGCATGATCAACCTTATTAAACCAGGCATATTGCCTGGTCAAGTTGATCATGATGAATAAAAAGATACCTTTCTTTTGTCTGTATGGTGAACTGTTGCAAACAGCAAATTGGAATTTTCAAGTACAAAGGGGCCAGTCAACCCTGTGGTCTGTGCATTCCTCCCTCCTATTTGAGTGACAGACCTAGACATCTCATCCAGCCCTGTGTTCTGGCTCAGTACTTTGGTGCTTGCACTGTGGCTGTGGCTCAGTAAGATGGTGCTTGCAGTGTGGCTGTATTTATTACACGCATATACCCTGCACATGTAGAGGCACTTTGGATTTTTTACATTTAGTACAAGACTACTGATTTGCCTGCTCTTGACATGTGCACTTTTAACATTAAAATATAACTTTTATTAGTCATTTTATAAACTTAGTGATACCTTATTTCTATCTAACCTACTATTAAAACTATCTGTGCGTTTGATTTAGCTGTGCTTTGATTTTGATAGCCTGGTGGCAGTGCGCTTGCTCCCGTAGCTATCTGATATTTGTCTCGGCGTCTGCCTACTATCACACTATTAGGAGGTATCGAGTAGCTTAAAACCCTATGAGCTGCCCCCCGACATGTTTCGCCATATACATGGCGTCTTCAGGGGAACGGGCAGTCTACAATATGATTAAAGTGGCGGGGTCTATTTATTTCCTCCTGTTAGTGACGCGACGGGTACTAACTAGTGAGTTGGCTCCTTATTGGCCAGTGTTGAGTTACAATTCACTCGATTTGTTACTTTTTTAACTAGGATACTCCTTTGTTGTGACGTCCCTATTATCGCGATGTGATCAGGAATCACGCGCATGTCACTCCACTTAGGTTCGTTTTCAAGTGCGATCTATATTTATCTCGAAATTATACGAATATCTATACTTTAGTTTGGATATAATCGGATGATCCTTGCGATCTTTTTATTGGCTTAGTTTTTATTCGGATAGTTTTTATTGAGAAGAAGCCACTTTGTAATAAATAAATAAATAAATAAATAAAAGTGCGGAGACATGCGCGAGATCAGGCGCATAACGCGAGAAGAAGAGTCATCAAATATTAGAAAAACTATCCGAATAAAAACTAAGCCAATAAAAAGATCGCAAGGATCATCCGATTATATCCAAACTAAAGTATAGATTCGTATAATTTCGAGATAAATAAAGATTATATCTCTGCAGCAGTTCAACCTAGAGAAAAGAAATGCATTATGTTACTCAGTATATTAGTATAATTCCAAGTAGTCACAGCACTCAATAACCTGGCTTACCACACTCGTAGTATTTGTATAATTAGACAGCACTCCGTTTGATTGATGCAATAAGCGATATTTATTCAGCCGGACATAATGATGCACAATGAACAGTTATGGCAACGTTTCAGGCTAAATGAAAGCCCTTCATCAGGCCGAAATCAGGTCACACATGAAAAGCCGGCGCTGGCGTTTCATGTGTGGCCTTATTTGGGCCTGATGAAGGGCTTTCATTTAGCCCGAAACATTGCCATAACCATACATTGTGCATCATTATGTCCGGCTGAATAAATATCGCTTATCGCATCAATCAAATGGAGTGCTGTCATGTTACGCAGTATGATATACCCTACCAGCAATAAGCCTGGATTAATAGGGTTGATCATGCTGACAGATGCTCTTTAAGATTCTCTTGTGAATATTTATTTTAGGCAGAGCAAGGTCTTCAGGCATTTCTTTAAATGCCCTATACACAATAGACTGTGCAAACACAACCACCACTTCCAGCAGGACTGACTGGCAACTTAATATTTATCAAGCCCTATATGCCAAAATTGTGGAGTAAAAAAGTTGCACATTAAGGTGCACAACATCTGTGCACCTTAATTTGCGAGTTTTTGAGCTTCGACACTTTTCTGAATTGCAGAGAAAAAGAGGGAGTGGCTTAGTGCAGCCGCCATAAATAGTGTAGCTGGCGTAGACTTCAGTTTCTAGCGCATGACAGGCGCACCTCACGCCAGCGCAGGGAGATCAAGACTGGCAAATGGATCCACCAGTGTTGATAAATGTTCCTCATTGTATAATGTGAAGAGAAGGATCCATCATTTACTAAGCAAGTTGCACCAGAATTATGGCATAAAATGCGCCAAAAAGAATGGAGTTTAGATTTGCGCCAAATATATCAACTGTTTTCTCCAGAATTTTCACCATAAAAAATGCATCACGCAAAAAATGAGCTAAAAATGTCAAAGTGGGCGGGGCTATCAAATAAGCACATATTTCGCCTCATTTATGGTCCTCTTATTGGCAGAAATGGCTCAAATTGTTGCAGACAATTAAGCCAGCTAATGTGGTGGTGTTTTATGTAAAAATGCACATTTTATGGCATAAAGATGCCTTTTTGTCAAGAAGTTGAATTTATGAAGAGAAAACCAACTCGTCGTTGGAACATGGTAAGTTCTATTACAGGAGGCGTTTATTTTTATCTAATATAAATGAGCTAAACTACAGGGTTTTGTCAGTAAAATGACATCAAACAAAAACAAAATAACAAAAACGTCCGAGAAAGTCTGAGAAAAAAGTGGCAACTTACCAGGGCAAATGTCTCAAATATGCTTCAAAAATCTTAAGTGTGGTCTGGCAGGGGTAGCTGAAATGGCGCATTTTGGTTTTAAAAAGTCGCATTTTAGTGGCATTGGCGTTAAAATATTGCAAATGGAGATAAATAGGCAGATAATCATGTTCATATTTTTAAAAAAGTCACATTTTACAAGTGGTGTGCACCTTTTGATATATGGAGTGGCTGTCTATGGGACAGTCAGGAGAGATAGCTGTTTGGCGAACAAGATGACAGCTACTGAAGATGTATGGGCATGTTAACAACAAGCGCCACCATGATTGTTTGAAGACACTTACTAGACTACATAGAATATAGCCACCATTACCCCAGGCTGAAGATGGCAACATTTGCCGAAAATAATAAGTATAGCTATTTAATTCTTGCAAACTACTTTGAGATCCTGTAATCCAACAAGTGAAGTTAAAGGGAACCGGTCATCAACTTTATGCTGACCTCACTGAGGGCAGTATAAAGTAGTGACAGAAATGCTGATTTCAGCGGTGTGTCACTTATGAGCTAAAAGTCAGTGGTTGCTGAGAACCAGCATCATAATCATTACAGCCCAGGCCTAGAAAAGAGTCACGGCCACCTGAGAAGAGTCCTGGTTATTCATAATCTCCTGCTCTCCCGCCCATCTGCTGATGATTGGCAGTTCTCTCCTAGAGAGAAAGGCAGAAAACTAGGTAGAAGCCTGTCAGTCATCAGCAGGTGGGCAGGAGAGCAGGAATTCATGAATAACCAGGACTCTTCTCAGGTGGCCATGACTCTTTTCCAGGCCCAGTCTGCAATGATTGTGATGTTGGTTCTCAGCAACCACTTACTTCTAACTTATAAATGACAGACCGCTGAAATCAACTCACCTGTCTCTACTTTATACTGCCGTTAGTATGGGCACCATAAAGTTGATGACAGGCTTCAACATAATTTTAAAGGAGAAAAAACTAGTAACTGTATTCAAAATTGAAGGCTTCATGCATTCTTGGGTCATGATTATTTATTATACACTGCCTGTCCCCCCCAAAAAAGTCGCCACCTGGATTTAAGTAATCAAATAGTTATGAGCCTCCTATTGGAAAATTACTGCATCGGCGATTACCTTTCAGCTTGCAACAAGTTATTTAACCCCAACTGGTGCAATGAGTTGCTTCTCATTTCTGAAACAACCATGTCGAAAGACATCTCGTGGTCGTGGAAAAGATGTTAGTCTGTTTGAGAAGGGTCAAATCATTGGCATGCATCAAGCAGAGAAAACATCTAAGGAGATCGCAGAAACTACTAAAATTGGGTTAAGAACTGTCCAACGCATTATTAAAAACTGGAAGGATAGTGGGGACCCATCGTATTCGAGGAAGAAATGTGGCGGAAAAAAAAATCGTGAATGATCATAATCGGCGATCACTTAAACGTTTTGTGCAATCAAATTGAAGAAAAACAGTAGAACTCAGGGCTATGTTTAATAATGAAAGTAAGAGCATTTCCACACCCACAATGCGAAGGGAACTCAAGGGATTGGGACTGAACAGCTGTGTAGCCGTAAGAAAACCACTAATCAGTGAGGCAAACCAGAAAAAAAGGCTTCAATTTGCTAGGGAGCATAAAGATTGGACTCTGGAGCAATGGAAGGTGGTTATGTGGTCTGATAAGTCAAGATTTACCCTGTTCCAGAGTGATGGGCGCATCAGGGTAAGAAGAGAGGCAGAATGAAGTGATGCACCCATCATGCCTAGTGCCTACTGTACAAGCCTGTGGAGGCAGTGCTATGATCTGGGGTATCTGCAGTTGGTCAAGTCTAGGTTCAGCAACAGTATGTGCTCCAAGAATGAGGTCAGCTGACTACCTGAACATACTGAATGACCAGGTTATTCCATCAATGGATTTTTTCTTCCCTGATGGCACAGGCATATTCCAAGATGACAATGCCAGGATTCATCGGGCTCAAATTGTGAAAGAGTGGTTCAGGGAGCATGAGACACCATTTTCACACATGGTCTGATCACCACAGAGTCCAAAACCTTAACCTCATTGAGAATCTTTGGGATGTGCTGGAGAAGGCTTTGCGCAGCAGTCAGACTCTACTATCATCAATGCAAGATTTTGGTGAAAAATTAATGCAAGACTGGATAGAAATAAATCTTGCGACATTGCAGAAGCTTATCGAAACAATGCCACAGCAAATGCGTGCCGTAATCAAAGCTAAAGGCGGTCCAGGGCGCCAGGATTCAGGACCCCAACCAATCTGATAAGCTTTCATGAGCATAAGGTGTCAATATTTAAGTCATGGACATACCATTTAACTTATGAAAATACAGATATTATATGGTATTGCAAAAATCTACCATCATGTTTGACTATGACCTCAAATTTAGGATGTAGCAATTAGTTTATATTTGCTCATGCAGCCATATGGTCTGGCCTTTGTCACTGGCATAATTCTATTCATGCTACTGTCTCCCAATCATTATGTACATGTACTGTAATTACATTTGAGGTTCCTGCTGACTGAGAAGAAAATTCACATATTTAAAACAGGACTCGAAAACCATAATAGGTGGTGTCCCGAGAGCAAATATGGCGATTTTTCTTCACGTGGTGTTACCTTGAGTCAATTCTCTTCAAGGACATTAAATACATAAACTACAAAATACATAAAATGAATTGCTACGCAACCAAATTCCATTGTCTTCTATGTAGTGCTTTCACTCTTCAAAGTAAAATTTTACGTGTCCTACTAAAAAGGCCGAGAGATTGGGGGAAAAAAGCTCCAAGAAATTAGGCTCTGTCAAGAGGTTTATGAAGATCAATGACTGAAACAAACTCCTGTTTAGCTAATTAGAATCACTGATGTACCATAATGACTTGAGCTACGGATATTTGCAGACTTCTTTAGGATGAAAAATGGAGTAAGGAGATGCTGTCAATTTGTAAAACTTTTAAGCACCAATCACTTTCCCCTGAGGCTAACATTTTAAACATTTAACCGAGCTGCACTGAGCCACAAGAATTATCCATATTTAGTTTTCATCATCTCCCCAAATCTGACAATTTATTCCACATCATTAACAGACTATTTTTCTAAGTGTTTTAGCACACGCTAGAAGTTCACAGACAAGATCGCATCAGGTTTTCCTGGGTCTTGGCCCATTTTTAATGAGATGCCCAAAGATGAAATATTATAGACATAGAATAATCATTATTTGTGAATGACTAGTGAAGATGGGTTGGGATCTTGACAAAAACAAATTGTGGTGTATAAAAGAAAGTTATTTATGTAGGGTCATTTACACAAAAAATAAATGAATGGTATAATATGCGAACATAAATGCTGAATTCAATGTTCTGCAGGAATGGCCTACGATGGTATATGGCAGAACACTTCTGGAGAAAGTGAATGGAGTCAAGTAGAAGAACCAGAGACCGTGACAAAGTCACTGTGATGGTGATCTGGTGAAGACAGGCCTGGACAATGCCAGGAGGCAGTTCTAAAAACGAGGAGCCAGCAACTACACACTGCAGGACAATTGCAGAACATTCTAAATTATCATGGCCTTAACAGTAGTCAAGGAAGCGCACCCAATTTATTCCAAACGCTCTTATTCACTTCCCATGTTGTGTGAGGAGGTGCCCCACTTCCCCTGTACTCAAATGAGCCTGTGTTTCAGAGTGGTCACTACAGTGTCCCTGTCACCCACTTACAGTAGTCACAGCAGGACCCCTCCTATATTTCCCAGTAATACCAGCAGCTTAGTTTTTTTTTTATTTGCTAGTTTTTTAGAGATAGTCATGTATACCTGAGTTAGTCTGTCAATGATTGCTAAAAGATCTGTAATGACCTTATAATAACAGCTTTCATTAATGTCTCCTGTCCCTTTCCACTGCTCCCTTAAAAGACGGTTGCTATGGCTCATCTGTCTCCGGCTAGGAAGACAGAGGGGCGGTCCTTCACGCTGCATGCCTGCATTAGGCTTCAGAGTGAGGAGGCGTGTCTCTCAGTAATCCAATCTGATTGGCTGGCAGGAAGCTGCTGGCTACAGCAAGTTTGTATGTGACCTGAGGGAATGCAGTTTTTGTCTCAGAGAACTGGCAGAGGAGCCATCTTGAGAAGATCCTTATAATCTAGGATTCAAAACAGCCGTAACTAAGGGAAAAACTCAAGGAAAACAGTGTTAAGTGAGGAAACTAAAGATTGCTTTATGCATAATGCTGCTGCAGCAGTAACATATGCTAAAATTTATTTTTTGATGAAAACATGACAGTTACCCTTTAATGCAGGGACCCATTTCTCCAGTAGTAAATGCAGCTGCCCCCGACAAGCGGCATGTGACCCAACAGTGACATGCCGCTTGGGGACACGCTACAGCTGAGGCAAGAAATTGGCCACCACAGTTAACATGACCCTACCCAGAGGTGTACAGGTCTGGAACTGAAAGCAACACAGAGAGGAGCCTCTGTGCTGGAACTAAGCAGCGAGGAGCAGGCAAGGGGATTTCTTTCTTTAGGTACAACACAGTACCGGCCTAAAGCTGAGATACCCCTTTAAATCAACATGACATACAGGCAAGTCATGACTATCAGGAGGGCCCTGGAGAAGTACTTGCAAGATCAACAGCATGAAACTGGCAGCCAGGCTCCTGCTCCAACAGCAGGGATCAGTGAAACTATTAACCCCTTATGTGCTGCACTCAAAAGAGACCAGAGCATCTAAAAGAGCTTGACAGAGCAATGGGGCACTCTTTCTCTGCCCACTGAAATGTGATTGTGGGCTTTAATGAGTTACCATGACAACCAGGGGCCCAACAGAGGAGTATCCTAATAATAGGTTGCCTGGCAGTATAACACTGACAATTCTTGATGCTTTGGAATACTAATAAGCACACTGGAACATTATGGGAGAGATTTATGAATAATGGAGTCATTTGTGCCAACAAAATACTAACATGACAAATCAAAAGTGATTTGTTTCACCTCATATCAAAATGTGCATGCCATTTTTAAAGCGTCTGCAACGATACCTTGAAAATGTAATACGTACATTTTAAAAATACAGTATTTACAGTATAGGGCACCATCACAAACATAATGATCTGAAGAATACCTTTAAAGGGATTCCGTCATCAGAAATGAGCCCTATAAGCTAAAAACATATGGCAATGTCCCTTGTAAAACACAGAATCCTAAACTGAGTTTATCTAATGCCCCTGTGGCTCTATAATCATAAAAAAGACGTTTATATCACCTGCCAATCACTTCAAAATGTGTCCAAGGGGACGTCTCCTGGTCAAAGGGGCCCGGCTGCAGCCATGTCGTTTAGGTGCCCAGCGCCGCCTTCTGTAGTGAAATAGCCGCCCTCCCCTTCATGCGATCCGCCTACCTCACGTCATCACTGCTTCTCTAACCACCGCTCGCTTCATCCAGATCCCGCGCGTGCGCACTAGGTTGGATGGCTGGGATGCGCTGTAATAGGGCAGTCAGTGTAGGTCCGAGCGAAGTGCGCCGGCCGGTGCATGCGCACTTCGCTATACAAGGCCGCTGCCAGTAGTCCGCACGGGCGCATAAGGATATACCTAGTGCGCACGAGCTGGATCTGGATGAAGCGAGCGGAGGTTACAGAGGCGGCCACGAATTAAAGTAGGCGGATATAATAAAAGGGAGGGTGGCGATTTCACTTGAGGTGGCGGCGCTGGGCACATAAACGACATGGCTGCAGCTGGGCACCTTTCAGCATGAGACGTCCCCTTGGACACATTTCGAAGTGATTGACAGGTGATATAAACCTCTTTTTTATGATTATAGAGCCACAGGAGCATTAGATAAACTCACTTTAGGATTCTGTGTTTTATCAGCCATATGTTTAGCTTATAGGGCTCATTTCTGATGACAGAATCCCTTTAAAGAGGACCAGCCCTGTTCCCCCACTGTGCCCCTCGTTCTGGTTTCCCACCCTGTATGTAAATCCATACGACGGGGCATCTCCTTCCGCCTGGCGGTGAGAGAAAGTGAGCTTTTCTTTTCCTCCCTGAGGCTGCAAAAGATGCGGACAGTACACCGTGTGCTATGCATAAAAATGTTCAGTGACGCGCGTTTCGGCTCTGTTGCGAGCCTTTCTCAAACCAATGGCATATAGCAAAGTCATACAATACAGGTGATTTAAATAGACCGCCACAGCGGAAATGACATCATGTAGTCATGGTAATTTAGAGAAAAAAAATGGAATGAAAAGAAAAAAAGGAGAGAAAAAAAGCAAAGGGGGAGGGAACAAAAGAAAATGGAAAACACAAAGTAACAATTTAAATAATCAGATACACGTGAGAAGCAGCCCAATCGCAACAGCATCAATGAAAATGGTAGCAATCATAGATTCTTATGAAATTCTCTAGATATTCGTACTAGCTTGCAATTCAGATGATGCGGTTGGGGGGTTCCTCACGTTTTCTGTAAAATACAAGAAAACAAAGTATAAGCTTAACATACATATAAAGGAAACAGACATCTACAGGAAGCTATGGAGATCATACTCCCGGTTTAACCCCATGGGTTCCAGTGTCTGAAGTGTATGAATCCAATAGGATTCACGCTTCTTTAGCATTTTTAAACGGTTACCACCTCTTCGAGGTTGTTGTACCTGCTCCATTTTTTTTCTCTAAATTACCATGACTACATGATGTCATTTCCGCTGTGGTGGTCTATTTAAATCACCTGTATTGTATGACTTTGTTATATGCCATTGGTTTGAGAAAGGCTCGCAACAGAGCCGAAACGCGCGTCACTGAACATTTTTATGCGTGGCGAATAAAGAGAAAAACTTTTGAAGACAAAGTGAGTGCCGGTCTTTTCTTTCAATTGTACTTGGACTTCGGCCCTGGACACGTGCACCACGCCTACAAACGGAGTGCCGGCTGACCCTCGTTGAAATACTTCAGTTTTTTTCAGCGCGAGCACCTGTGTATTTTCTATGCAACATGGCTTCATTCTCCTATACGGAAGAGCGGGCACGGGAGATCGTGTCCAATGTGACTGCTAATGTGGACTTTCTCAAAATACCTCCCACGGAGTATCGAGGGAGAGAACTTGAAAAGGAGGTGAGGAGATTAACCTCCTGGGAACTACATGTATCCACACTCGCTGAATATTGCCGCTTGCACCGTATCCCACGTGGATTGCGAGTCCATTTGAGACCTACGTTTTTTTGTGACAACATTGATTATTGCACTAACTTCTCAAATATTCTAAATAAGTGCTCCATGGACTTGATGGTATTAACCATCGAATACCTGACGGAAGCTATCATGACTAGCAGGCAGAAAATTGCCACTATTGAGATGCAACTGAAGGACGCTTTACCAGCTGAGGAATTTATTATTTTAAAATCCAAAGTGAAAAAATTGGCGCTGACCTGAAAAGGGAGATAGAAAGCACTAAACGCCAGAAATTTATCAGAGATTCTGAGGACTATCAGAATAAATGTGTATACAAATGGCAAGATCTGTCTGGCACAGCCATACCTTTATTCACCAGGCAGCAACGTCGGGGAACCTCGATGTCATCCGGATCGGGAAGTGATTCCACCATTGGACCTCCGCGTGCGCCTTTTTTAGGCAGAAGGAGACAAAGACCTCAACAAAGAAAAATACCAGACGAGCAGGACGCCATTATCGGGGGCATCGACGCACCACGGACAACACGCTCTCAGGTAGAGATGACACTTTAATTTTCAATATATCCTCTAAAAGCCTAAGTCCTCTTCAGTTGCAGGTACTGGAGAAGGGACTATCATTTTGTCCTACTAGTCCGCTCGACAGTTTTGAGTTTGACATGGACTGTCAGCGCTTCTTTAGGAATCTCCGACTTAAGGCACATTTCTCAGGCTTGCAGTCCACTAATGTTGAAAAAAGCGCAAGCACAGCAACGACCAGTGACACTTGCTTATCATTGAAGGATTTTGGATTGAGAACCAAGAGTCACTTTCAACCACCTAAGTGCTATCATCCTGTTGAAACGTTTATTTTATTGGTCCAACGTGACATGTCAAAATCTTTGCAGGAGATACGGCAGAGTGGATTTCATGTAAACCATAACTTGTCGCGCCTTGAAAGGCAGGCAATCGATAACTTATTGGGGGACGATAGCCTGATATTCAAGCCTGCTGACAAGGGGGGTGCTCTTGTCCTTATGGACAAGGAGTATTACGTCAGTGAGATTTTGGGCCAGTTGGCCAATATCGATGTATATCGTCCACTGGACGGCGATCCGGTATACACTATAAAAAAGAAATTGTGTACTTTGGTTGATACATTCATTTCACAGCAGATTATTGACCCCAAATTGGGGGAATATCTGATTAATCATCATCCTGTAACACCAGTGTTCTATACACTGCCCAAAGTGCACAAATCTTTGTCTCAACCACCGGGTCGGCCCATTGTGGCCTTGACTGACTCTATCTTGTCTCCACCAGCTATTTTGCTTGAAAAGGTTATGACACCCCTAACCAAAAACATGTCGTCTTTCCTGCTTGATACGAATCAATTTTTGCGTGAGGTTGGGACCCTGGTGTTACAGGATGATGATTTATTAGTAACCTTCGATGTCTGTTCTTTGTACACTTCTATTGTTCACTGGAAGGGTATACGGGCTGTAGAGTGGCTTCTATCCTTCTCCTCTCACAGTGAAGGTGCCAAAGAATTTTTCCTGAAACTTCTTGAAATCATTTTAACTGAAAATTATTTTTTATTTCAGGACACCTACTACCAGCAGTGCTGTGGGACCGCGATGGGCTCGAATGCCGCACCGCCATATGCAAATTCATACATGTCATGGTTTGAAGACAAGTATATTTACACCAATGATCTGTTTAAAATTCATTGTATTTTTTGGCGAAGATTCGTCGACGACGTGTTTTGTGTATGGCGGGGCGGCATTCGATCCCTTCGTGCCTTTTCAGAATTTTTGAATTCAATTTGGCCCGAGCTGCAGTTTACTTTGCATTATAGTGATCATGAGATTAATTTTTTGGACACCCTGGTCATTAAGGGTGCAGGTGGGTCAATTGTGACTGATTTGTATATCAAAAATACCGACAAAAATTCTCTTCTCCATTTCTCAAGCTATCATCCTCCCACAGTAAAAAAAGCATTACCCCATTCCCAATTTCAAAGGGTACGTAGGATTGTTTCCAATACTGAAGTGAAAGAAAAACGTCTTGATGAAATGTCCATGAGATTTGAGAATAGAGGATATCCCACAGCACTGCTGGGTAGTGAGAGAAGTAGGGTCACCTCCTTGACCCCTAAACAGGAGTCCAGGGGGTCACGTATACCGTTTGTTACTAAGTTCCACCCATGGGTCAATAGGTGTCGATTTATTTTTTCTAAGCATTGGAACATTTTGTCAAGGGCTTATCCCTCTATTGAGGAATTTAAAAATCCTCCATTATTGTGTTATAAACGTAACAAAAATATCCGCGATATGGTGGTGAGGGCAGATGTGGGCAGTGCTCAAACTGAGAAGCGACAGAAGACTCTATCAACTCCTAGAAAGGGCACATTCCCTTGCCTAGGGTGTATACACTGTTCAAGTGTAATTAAAGGGGAATATTTTACGCATCCCCATACAGGCAAAGCGCTTTCCAGTTCGAGGCCTTTTCACATGCAATAGCAGTTTTATCATATATTTACTCAAGTGCCCTTGTGGACTGCTATATATAGGTGAAACATCCATGCGAATGAAGGACCGCTTCTCCAAGCACAAGTCCACTATTAGAAAAAACAATTTACTCCTACCGGTCCCTCATCACTTTGACCGCTGTAAGCACAATATTGCGCAATTGCGCTTTCAAATTATTGAGCAGGTACAACAACCTCGAAGAGGTGGTAACCGTTTAAAAATGCTAAAGAAGCGTGAATCCTATTGGATTCATACACTTCAGACACTGGAACCCATGGGGTTAAACCGGGAGTATGATCTCCATAGCTTCCTGTAGATGTCTGTTTCCTTTATATGTATGTTAAGCTTATACTTTGTTTTCTTGTATTTTACAGAAAACGTGAGGAACCCCCCAACCGCATCATCTGAATTGCAAGCTAGTACGAATATCTAGAGAATTTCATAAGAATCTATGATTGCTACCATTTTCATTGATGCTGTTGCGATTGGGCTGCTTCTCACGTGTATCTGATTATTTAAATTGTTACTTTGTGTTTTCCATTTTCTTTTGTTCCCTCCCCCTTTGCTTTCTTTCTCTCCTTTTTTTCTTTTCATTCCATTTTGTTTGCTCTAAATTACCATGACTACATGATGTCATTTCCGCTGTGGCGGTCTATTTAAATCAACTGTATTGTATGACTTTGTTATATGCCATTGGTTTGAGAAAGGCTCGCAACAGAGCCGAAACGCGCGTCACTGAACATTTTTATGCGTGGCGAATAAAGAGAAAAACTTTTGAAGACAAAGTGAGTGCCGGTCTTTTCTTTCAATTGTACTTGGACTTCGGCCCTGGACACGTGCACCACGCCTACAAACGGAGTGCCGGCTGACCCTCGTTGAAGTACACCGTGTGCTGTCCGCATCCATAGTTCCGTTCCACGGCCCCACAAAAAAGATGAGCATATTCTATTCTTGGCCACAATTGCAGACAAGAATAGGAATTTCTAGCATAGGGCTGGCTATGAGCGGTCTGCAAAATGCGGAACGCACATGGCCAGTATCTGCAATCTGAATGGACCCTTAGTAACATCAAAGAGGAGTACATACATCTCTGTAAACAAGGCTTAAAAAAATAAAAAAAAAGGCTTCAAAATGCTGGTAAAGTGACAAAAAAAAAATCAGAAGCAGGCAGTCATTCTTAGTTACACTTTTTTAGCAAATAAATTGTAAAGCAGAAAGTGTGAGTAAAGGCCTTGTTTATACGCACAGCATGGTAGCCCGATGCCTTTCTTGCAGCACTGAGCTTCTGGGTCCAAATCCTTCCAGGGACCATGTAAAGTTACAATATCAATCTCTGAAATAGTTCCATAAAATATCCTAGGTAACTTGTGGCTGAAAAGTCCATAGCTTTGCTGCTTCAAACTCAAGTTTTGCACACAATAATAAAGGCTTGGTAAGGAAATAAAGATTCTTTAAGCATTTATTGATTTTATCTCTATTATGCTACCCAAATTACTAAGTCCCTCTTCGCTCTAGGGATCATATTGTGTTTAAAAAGTCCAACTGTAGTGGAAAAGAAGCTCATTAAGCCTTTGGCCTGAAGACAATAAACCCTGTCACCCGACAATATCAATATAATGAATTAACATATTGCTTATGGCTTGAAAATTCTTCCAAAAAGAAAACTATGTTGAACATGTGACCATCGAAGACTAAACAATTAGACCTTCTTTTCATAGCTTTTGTTTGTTGCCAATTTACCACTTCTGTTCGACTTTCCATTGAGACGTGAATACGTGTCTGGTAGTTCCTCCAGGAACAGCTGTTCCAAGTCTCCTCCCACTCCCGCCCCAATGGTGGAAGGTCACTGTTACAGAAACCCAGGTTTTCTGTGTCTGCACCTGAAGTTGCTTCAAAATAAACATAAAATAAAGCTCTCTTAACCCCTTCAGCACCCAGCCAAACTTTTCCTCTCTGCCTTCCAAGTTAAAATTATTTTTTACTTTTCTGTTCACATAGCCGGATGAAAAAATATTTTTGATGAGACAAGCTGTACTTTTAATGTCACCATTTAATTTACCCTATTATGTATAAAAAAAATGGGGGGGAGAGGGGATTGATGTGAAATAAAACAAAAAAAAAATTGCAATTCCATCATTGTTTTTTTTTTATTTTATTTTTTGCTCACTGTGTTTTACTACACACACACACACACCCACACACACACACCTTTAAAAAAAATCCAAATGTGATTTGCGTCACCATATCCCGACAACCATAGCTTTTCTTATTTCTTTCTACAGAGCTGGGTGAAGGCTTTTGTTGCAGAGCAAGCTGTAGATTTTATTGGTACCATTTGGGGGGGGTCATACAATTTTTTGATCACTTTTTATTCTAATTTTTTTTAGTAGGAGAGGCAACTCTTTTTCCCAGGAAAAATACTTTTTTATATTTTAATATTTTTGGAAAAAGATATCAAGGAGACTTAAAGGGAACCTGTCACCAGTTTTATGGTGTCCTAACTAAGGGCAACATCTTTTATTGAAAAGCTCCAGCTCATAATGATGACTCGTGAATATTCATGAGCTCCTGACTCTCCCCGCCCACCTGCTGCTGATTGACAGTTATTTTCCATATGAATCAGCAGCAGGTGGGCAGGGGAGTGGCTATAGTTCTGAATAAAAATTACGCTGGACTAAATGACATCACGCTGGACTCAAATCAGCTCATTAGCATGTGGCATCTTTGTGTGTATATTATGAGGTAACCATCTGTCACACCAGTAAGTGAATACATCTAAAAGGTACTTTTTAGGTTATCCCATCTTAGACAATGGGGGCATATCGCTAGGATATGCCCCCATTGTCTGATAGGTGCGGGTCCCACCGCTGGGACCCGCAGCTACAAGGAGAACGGAGCAGAGAAAGTGAAGGAGGGCGCACTGCGCATGCGCAGACGCCCTCCGTTCATTTCTATGGAGCTGCCGAAAATAGCCAAGCACTGGCTCGGCTATTTCCGTCAGCCCCATAGAAATGAATGGGAGCGTTGGCCGCGCATGCGCGGTGCGCTCCCATTCACTTCAATGGGAGAGGCGGGGATCTGTGCCTGGTGGTGGACGGACCCTGGGAAACCCGGGGTCCTCCAGCCACAACTCTCCCTGGCTCCGTTCTCGTTGTAGGTGCGGGTCCCAGAGGTGGGACCCACACCTATCAGACAATGGGGGCATATCCTAGCGATATGCCCCCATTGTCTAAGATGGGATAACCCCTTTAATGATTGTTTATAATTAGTTAGATTATAATCAAATATCCACATGACAGGTTCCTTTAAAGCATTTGTATTTTATCCATAATTTCATGAAGTGTGAAAAAGCCCTAAAGCTGCCCATACACAGATTGATGTTGGCTGAACCCTTTTCGTTGACTAGGTTATGTGTATGGCATCCTCTCAACTCTCCCCCAATGGCTTATATTGGGGGAGATACGGACGGAGCATGTTGAATTTCAACTGCAAAATGAGGCCACTGCCAGAGGTGTTAGGCCATAGCTCCCTCCCCTCTCCCCATGCATGACTGACCAGTGCATGCATATGTAGAGGAGGATCAGAGGGGAGATAACTGTCAACCAAACAAGCATCATGTGGGGGGGGGGGGGAAGGGGGGGGCATGACATGCCACTGAACGAAGCAAACAGCCATCTCTGCAGCTCCTGCCCAGAGAATAAATATTTATCTCCATCTGCTTGTTCCAGCTGAACAGAGGACTTTATTCAACCCTAATCCTCCACCGGATTTCACCAGCTTCAAGCTCCCGACCGAGCTAGAAGCCTCTAGACCCAAAGGAAATCGGACTTAAAACTGCCTAGATAGAGGTCTGAATTCCCGGCTTAAAGTACGGGACATGTGTCGCACCGGAAGAGGGGAAACCTACTTCCACAGCTAAGCTCTCCCCTAAGAACGCAAGACCAGTAACGAGTAACGGGAGGCCCTCGGTTAGCTTGGCCCAGCAAGGGCGGACCGATGCTTGGGTAGAGGTCCGAAAGCAGGACGCGGGCCGAGTGGGCTCCGCTCCTACCTCCCCTCCGGGGGGTGCTCCATGTCGCCGAAGAGGTAATTAGAACATCGCCCACATACTTGAACCCTGCAATAGGCAAAGATCTCTCCCTGCCACCTCGCGATCCTGCGCAAGCCGGTCACTCGCCCGGGCCTGCATCTGGTGCGGAGCGGCAGCCATCAAGATTACTCTAGCCGCACCATCTCCACCGGAAACAAGGGTACGTCGGCAAGAGACGAACAAGAGCCTCACAGAAACTACAGACCTTGCAAGCAACAGCGTGGACCCCATAGAGAAGCGATCTAAATGCTCATCTAGACTTGTACCGGGCCAAAGACTCACATTTCTTCTATATATACACAGGGCAATACAATACTCCCGGATGTATAGGGGTTGAAGCCAGGGGTAAAGCACTCAGATTATTTTATTAGCATTCTACCTCCTGTACCTTATTCCCACTGTCCACTTTACCTACCAATATGGTGAAAATGCTCATGAACTGCTCTGATGCTCATGTCAGGGGGGGTGCCAGGGTGAAAGTGGAGGGATGTCCGGGTTCAGCTCTGAACCCGGACAACCCCTTTAAGGCTCCCAATGGACAGCAGACTACTAACACAAAAAACATTGCAGAACACTTTAAACTATTCTATGAAGCTTTGTACAAGGGAATCTACAGAGGAATTGTGTCTCCGACAACGAGATATAAACGTCTTCTTACAGAAATTACCCCTGCCTTCCCTAAATGATTTCCAAGATGCCCAGATAGCCGCCCCCATAACTCTCTGAACTACAATCAGCCCTAAAGGAATCCCCCAAGGGTAAAAGTCCAGGTCCGGATGGATTAACGGCTATGTACTATACATTATTACAAGATATCCTACTGCCCCACATGCTCACGACTTTCAATTTGTTGATTGCCGGGAACACCTTCCCTCCACAAACTCTAGAAGCCCATATCACGATCCTGCCCAAGGAAGGGAAAGACCCTGAACTGTGTGGTAGCTACCGACTGACTTCCCTGCTCAATGTAGACGTTAAAATATTTGCCAATATTTGCCAAACCGCCTTAATCAGATCCTCCCTTTATTGGTTAGCAATGAGCAAGTGGGTTTCGTGAAGACCAGGGAAGGCAAAGATAATACCCTTGCAGTTGATCCAGTTGGCTAGGTGGAAAAAGGCACCATTATCTACTGATGCTGAAAAAGTATTTGACCGGGTCGACTGGGTCTACATGCAAGCCGCATTACGCAAATTTGGTTTACCAGAGACCTCCCTTAAATTTGTTTCAGCAATGTATTACTGCCCTTCATCAATGATGAGCGTTAACGGCATCTTGTCCCCCCCCTTTCCATATCACCAACGGCATAAGGCAGGGTTGCCCCCCTCTTCTTTTTGTGCTCACGATGGAAACTCTCATCCAATCAATTAGGAAAGATCCCGAAATATTGGGATTCAAAGCAGGAGGCACCGAACATCTTACTGAAGCCTATGCCGGATGACTTGCTAGTGATCACCTCCAATCCAGAATCCTCCTCTGCAGCCCTGTTCCGCCTCTTTGACCAGTTCCTCCATCTGTCCAATTTTAAAATGAATCCATCAAAATCTGAAGCGTTGAACATTACCTGCCCACTTTCTATAGTCTCGGCAGTCAAAAAGACCACACCCATCCCATGGTCCTCTTTATCCATCAAATACTTGGGTCTACATATTATCATCTCCCGATAATTGGTATTTATTGAATTATGTGCCCCTTATTGTGAACAATGGAATCCACTCTCAACTCTTGAAAGGTCCCGTTCATCTCATGGTTAGGTCGCTCCCACTTGCTCAAAATTATAATAACCCATAAAATATCATACCTGATGCAGACGCTGCCTATCTATCTATCTTCCTCCTTCCTTCTTTCTTAAGCTTTGCAGAGTACTCTTGAAATATGTCTGGGGCTCATCCCATCATAGAGTGGCGAATAGCACCCTAATCAATCGAAAGAAGGAGGGAGGGATTGAATTACCAGATCTGTTATCAACATACGAGTCCATACAAACTCACGAGAATTCTTGATTGGCACAAAAGACCAATCCCAAAACTATATGTCCCTATTGAAGAAGCAGCAAATAATTTTTCCCTGACTCAAGCACTCATCTTAGCTGCAACCCAGACATATCCAATTCCACAACATAATATACTAACAAAAGCCTATTTGCTCCTTTGGAGCAAAAAAAAAAAAAAAAAAAAACAATCTAAGATTCAAACATTCTGGCCTACCCCCTCCCCACTGACAAGCCTGGGAGACCTGTTGGGCCTTCAGGATCCATACTCCTCACAATGGCTCCTGTTACAAAAGAAACTGAGGTGTCTACAAGACGGCTCACTCCCAGACTTGGTTACTCTCCAGTCAGCTGTCCCAGAAACTACAATGGATGACATCACATATAACCATTTATTTTTAAAAACTTTAAAAAGCTGATCAAAATGGGAGATATTTCCAGAAAGTTAACATGGCTAGAAAAGCTGGCAGCTTCCTACCCTGGGCTTCGGAGGGTTTTATCAAAAATTAACGTAGGCCTGTGTTCAGATGCCTCTGAAGTTTATGTATTGCCATACATCTCAGCATGGGAGAAAGAACCATCTCTCGATGTCACAGATGCTGATGTTAAACAGATATATGTTTTGTCTGGGACCATCAAGTTGCGTCTGGGACCATCAAGAAACGGCATACAAACTAGTCAGCCGATGATACAAGACTCCTGTGGCGCTGAATAGTATGAATGCTACAATTCCAGCCAGTTGTTGGAGATGCACCACAAGTGTTGGCTCTTACGTCCAACATTTTGGACTGGCGTAGAGGACATCCTCTCGAAAACTTGCCCGAACGTCCCTCTCCTCTCCCCAAAGGTAATCTTTCTTAACCTCACACCACCATGGGAGAGGAAATATAATAAGCTACTCTGGACACAATTAGTAATACTGGCTAAAGCCATGATACCATTATATTGGAAACAACCATCCATGCCCCCAATATCCCAATGGAACAACAAGATTGGTCAAATTGCTAGGTTAAAGGAACTTTGCTCGTATGCAAATGGCAAACACAATAAATACAAACTTACCTAGGCTCCTTGGAAGTCTTTCGCACACAGCCCAGGCTTTTTTCCATATATGGAGGAACAAGACGAGGGCCACGCTACTTGAATGGTATCTCTCATCATGGGTCAATATGACTATGGGTGCTATGTCCCTTCACATTTCACTTACCTGCTCTCCTTCAATTCTGTGATAACCTGTCTGTCACAATAGGTTTACATTGGTTTACCTATACTTTAATCTGAACCAAGCAAGCTTCACTTTAGCCATACGCACCTTAGGGCAACTTAAAAAAAAGGTCAGTTTTGATACTTGCTTATCTTTTTATATAACTAGCCCACACTAAGGTAGTGCAGCAACAGCGGACATCTAACAACTATTATATGCAAACAAATGTTTTACGTTGTGTTTAATCCATTTGTATGGACCTCCTCCGTGCATCCGCTCCCCTGAATCATTCTTTCTCCAGCCTGCTGCAGCATTTGCCTGTATTTTACATAGGAGGCTGAGATGGTCGGGGCTTAGCGGAATGTGTTGCCGCCTAGTTTCCGCCCCTCAGTGCGCTCTGCATAATCACTGAGGCTGACTGACGTCACCGGGCTCCCTGAGAAGCGGAAGCTGAGGCTTTGCTCTGCAGAAAGGGACCCGGTACGTCACTGAATCTTTGAAAAGCGGCACTTCCGGCAGAGAATTTATGTTATCAGAAAAGTTTGGCAAAGGTAGCACAGGAATGTATGTAATATTTATGTGCTTGGTGTTCACTTACAGCAATGTCCCCAATCCTGGGCAAACCCTTTAACCACTTGCCGACCACCCATTGACTATATAAGCCCGGACAGTTGGTATCTATCGCTGCGTGCTAATAGTGCAGCTGCGGGAGCGGAAGCCCACTGTCAGTGAAGGAAGGGCTCCCCATAAAGAATGCAGGCACAGTTTTTCACCGCTCCTGCCATCTTTTTCACTCTAGCGCTGAATGAGCAATGTATGTAGAGATCAGACAGCAGGGATAGGGAGTCTGTACAAGCTGCAGGGTCTTAGCAGACCCATATCAGCTCTACACCGAGGTTGTACACAACATCTCTTGAGGTCTGTATACCCGTTGTAACTGGAGCTACTATGTCAGTCAGTTACCGGAAAAATCAGCAATTTAAAAAAATATATATAATAATTTTAAAATGTCCCCTAAAAAGGTTTTATATATACTTATAGGAGGCACAAAGTGCTAAATAAAAAATAAAAAAAATAATTAATTAAAAACCCACCACACGCTGCAATGCATCTTCTAGCCCCAGTCACCATATTGACATACACTATATAAAAAGACACATATGCATGTTTTTTTCTCAATGTCTGACATGAAAACAATAAACCTTTCCTGTTTTTTGGTCAATTAGGATTACCATAATTATTATTATTTGCCAAATGCCAGAATAATGAGTAATGAATAATGTTAAAGGCATTTTTATTACTTTCTGCAAAGTCAATATTCCTAACAGATATGTTTGAGCATCCTACTCTTAAACGCAACTACTTGTGAAGCTCTTGACAGGATCCTTTTCTTCCCTTTCCTTTCTTTCTCTTCCTCCCACCTACCATTCCCTCCTTTTAGTGTTTGAATAGAAGACTCTATAAAACGTGAGGCTTTATATTGTAATGCATGGCATTTATTTCATGTTATTTGAGAGGTATGTTTCGCTCTCCAAAATGTTATGTCATTGATAGGTCATGTTAAACACCATCTGTATATACACTCACCTAAAGAATTATTAGGAACGCCATACTAATACGGTGTTGGACCCCCTTTTGCCTTCAGAACTGTCTTAATTCTATGTGGCATTGATTCAACAAGGTTTCTTTAGAAATGTTGGCCCATATTGATAGGATAGCATCTTGCAGTTGATGGAGATTTGAGGGATGCACATCCAGGGCACGAAGCTCCCGTTCCACCACATCCCAAAGATGCTCTATTTGGTTGAGATCTGGTGACTGTGGGGGCCATTTTAGTACAGTGAACTCATTGTCATGTTCAAGAAACCAATTTGAAATGATTCAAGCTTTGTGACATGGTGCATTATCCTGCTGGAAGTAGCCATCAGAGGATGGGTACATGATGGTCATGAGGGATGGCCAAATTCGGACTCTACAATTTGAATGCATCAACAGAAAATCGAGACTCATCAGACCAGGCAACATTTTTCCAGTCTTCAACAGTCCAATTTTGGTGAGCTTGTGCAAATTGTAGCCTCTTTTTCCTATTTGTAGTGGAGATGAGTGGTACCCGGTGGGGTCTTCTGCTGTTGTAGCCCATCCGCCTCAAGGTTGTGCGTGTTGTGGCTTCACAAATGCTTTGCTGCATACCTCGGTTGTAACGAGTGGTTATTTCAGTCAACGTTGCTCTTCTATTAGCTTGAATCAGTCGGCCCATTCTCCTCTGACCTCTAGCATCAACAAGGCATTTTCGCCCACAGGACTGCCGCATACTGGATGTTTTTCCCTTTTCACACCATTCTTTGTAAACCCTAGAAATGGTTGTGCGTGAAAATCCCAGTAACTGAGCAGATTGTGAAATACTCAGACCGGCCCGTCTGGCACAAACAACCATGCCACGCTCAAAATTGCTTAAATCACCTTTCTTTCCCATTCTGACATTCAGTTTGGAGTTCAGGAGATTGTCTTGACCAGGACCACAACCCTACATGCATTGAAACAACTGCCATGTGATTGGTTGACTAGATAATCGCATTAATGAGAAATAGAACAGGTGTTCCTAATAATTCTTTAGGCGAGAGTATATATACACACACACACACACACACACAATACTTAATGGGTGTCGGTCAACTCCATATGACCATATACAGTGTTTATATTGTCCAATAGCACACCTATACATGAATGTAATAGTACCTTTGTCTTTCTTTACACTTGCAGAAGCTTAATTCGTATGCAAATGAGCACTCGCAAGTGCCCAGGGGCAGCGTTCACTGTGTTGGAGCCCAGGCTGCTCTGCCTTTTTTCGTTGTTTCACCGCCCCAGCCTTTGCCCGCCCTCCTATTCCCTTGCGTCATCCTTTGGTCCGGCCGAGATCCCGCACCTGCCTCACTGGGCCGGGCATGCGCACTACGATGCCCATTGTTGGCACGGCATTGCTTTAACTACTGCGTATGCGCCGGCGAACACCCCCTTGCTGCTGGTTTCACGACAGCGCAGTAGTTAAAGCGATGCCGTAGTGCCACTACAAAACATTGACTTTGTTATCCTTAAGCCACTTTGTAACCAGTTTGGCAGTAGGCTTCGGGTAATTGTCCATTTGAAAGACCCATTTCCTCCCAAGCTTTAAACTTCCTGGCTGATGTCTTGAGATCTTGCTTCAGTATTTCCACATAATCTTCTTTCCTCATGATGCCATCTATTTTGTGAAGTCCACCAGTCCCTCCTGCAGCAAAACAACCCCACAACATGATGCTGCCACCCCATGTGGGATAGTGTTCTTAGGCTTCCAAGCTTCTCCCTTTTTCCGTCAAAACGTAACGATGGTCATTATCATTATGGCCAAAAAGTTCAATTTTAGATTTGTCAGACCACAGGACATGTCTCCAAAAATGTAGGTCTTTGTTCCCGTGTACAGTCGTGGCCAAAAGTTTTGGGAATGACAAAGTTTGCTGCTAAACTGCTTTTAGATCTTTGTTTCAGTTGTTTCTGTGATGTAGTGAAATATAATTACACGCACTTCATACGTTTCAAAGGCTTTTATCGACAATTACATGACATTTATGCAAAGGGAAAATAATAGCATTCTGAATACAGAATGCTAAGTAAAATAGGGCTGGAGGGGTTAAAAAATTAAATTAAATTTAACTCACCTTAATCCAGTTGTTCGCGCAGCCGGCATCTCTTCTGTCTTCATCTGTGAGATAAGGGACCTGTGGTGACGTCACTGCGCTCATCACATGATCCATCTCCATGGTGATGGATTGTGTGACGGACCATGTGATGAGCGCAGTGACGTCATCACTGGTCCTTTACCTCACAGATGAAGACAGAAGATATGCCGGCTGCGCGAACAAGTGGATTAAGGCGTGTTAAATTATTTTATATTTTTTAACCCCTCCAGCCATATTTTACTTAGTATTCTGTATTCAGAATGCTATTATTTTCCCTTATAACCATGTTATAAGGGAAAATAATAATGATCGGGTCCCCATCCCGATCGTCTCCTAGCAACCGTGCATGAAGCACTTGCTTCCGGATGCACAATATAGAGCATGCTGCGTTTTTCACGCAACGCACAAGTGATGCGTGAAAATCACAGCTCATGTGCACAGCCCCATAGAAATGAATGGGTTTGGATTCAGTGCGGGTGCAATGCGTTCACCTCACGCATTGCACCCGCATGGAAATATCGCCTGTGTGAACTCAGCCTTAGTGTTTGTTCACACAAAGGAAAGTCCAAAGTACAAAAACAGTCACCTTGTTAGCAGGTTCTTTCAGCGTCCACAACAGCCTTTAGGGGGCCTGTTTCACCGCATGCGGCTCTCAGCCCTCTAGTACGGCACCATGCCTCAGATCCCAAGACAGAGACTCCGATTCTGAGCCCAGCTGCCTATTTAAAGGACAGCCAGGTGCTGCTAAAACCCAGAGCGGCACTTAAACTCCAGTCCGGTATTTGATCTCACCTGGCTGGAAATCAGCCCAGCTGCCCATGTTGGGAGGAAAATACCTGCCTTCCCAAACAAAACCCTTTGCTATGTCCCATAACCCCTCCTCTTTGTTCAACCCTGAGGGGGTGAACACACGCCAGTGTACCCGGGACAGGGCATCTGCGTTTCTCTGCAACCGGCCTGCCCTGTGTTCTACTGTAAACTTAAAGTTTTGCAAGTGGTAAAATGAGATGCAAGATTCGGTGGCACTGCGGCAGACCTTCACTTCACCTGGTGAAGCGAAGGTCTGCCGCAGTGCCACTGAATCTTGCATCTCATTTTACCATTTGTATACCATTGTGCTTTGCTCAAAACAAATTCTTGGTAGAGAACGTGGCAATGCATTACCCACACCATGGATACAGAACAATCCTCATCTTCTGTCATTGACATTCCACAACAAATGGAGGCGCATTTGGGCGGTACGGATTCATATTTTTTACAGTGCAATCAGAAAGATGTTTTTGAAATATTGAGCATAAAAAGCACTTGAAACGAGGGTAACACAATTGTCTAAAAAAGAGGACCGATTATATTGGACCATAAGCTCCCTCAAATCTTATAAAGAAGGCAATCGGGTTACCCAGAGGTCTCAGGATCTACAAAGAAATGGCGCAGTACCAAGAGGACACAGCCTTTGCCTCTGAATGGCAACAACTGCATCTTGATTTTTCCAACCAAATCTTGGAGATTATATTACATAGAAACAAAAAGGAATACACTACGGTTCAGACGGAATTAGAGAAAGCTAAAGGTGTGCTCCAAAACTGCCTACCGGAAAGTTAGTCCAGCAGCTTCTTTAAACGTCTCGACAAGAAATTGACCATAATTCAGAGTGAAATTAAGGAGAAAAAGCGAGATAAATTCCTAAGAGACAAACTTGATTATGAATCTGGAAGATTTTTTAACTGGAGTAACAAGCAGAGAAAACAACGCAATCCAAGACGAAAGAGAAGCGATTTCTGGACTTCAGACTCAGATTCCAGTTTTTCTGATGTCCAAAATATTCGCGGTCCATTTGAGTCTACAGGACTAACCCATGAGGGGTCCCCTTTAGTAGGAGAATTAGAAGGGGGCGAGGGAAACGTAACAAAAAGGAAGCAGGTCGAGAAAACAAGGATACAAGCGCAAACAAGTATCCTGGTGACGATAGCCAAGGAAATTACTTTAGAGGAAACGGAAAACATAGTATGAAATCTGTCGGGAGTGGAGCTACCGCCTGACAGTGTGAAGGTACTCAATCGAGGCCTTGATTACAGTCTGGTGGAGGGCTTCAACCCGATAGATTTTGAAATTGATCTTTTCAAAGCCATCAGGAAATTGAATCATAGAATAATTTATAATTCCTTAACCTCGCGTCATGTCGAATATAAAGAGGGTGAACGACCTGCAGCACCTCTAGGCCCTCTAGGCTTCAGCACACATGCCAACTTTAAATCAGACATCTTCTGTCTGGAATAGTTGGCTGAAGCCAGTCTTGATACAGCTCCAGAGGTGGCAGTTATTTCGGAATTCACTGGTGGATTCTCCTCCACATTTTGTCCCCCCCCCCCCCTGCCCGCTGGCAACAGCATTGATGTCTTTCACCAAAAGGTTCTTGTAGGGGTTAAATATTTGATTTACCCCCAAGCAAACCACAATATTTCTAGAGGAGAAGAGCAAGCACTGAAATGGTTACAATCACAAGAAGACATTGTTGTGAAGCCGGCGGACAAGGGGGGAAACATAGTGCTACTCAGTAAAGAACACTATGTAGCAGAGGCTCAGAGACAGCTGAATGACCTAACTTTTAAAATACAAAAGCTGTTAAGGAGATTTCTGCATACATATGTCGATATGAACAGGTTATCTAGAAACAAAGCCAAAAAATTGTTTCCCATGTATCCGATAAGACCGACATGGTATTTCCTCCCGAAGATTCACAAGTCACTGACCCACCCCCCTGGGAGACCAATTGTCTCTGGGGTGGGGTCAGTGACCGAACCATTGTCCAGGTATATAGATTGGTTAACAAGACCGCTAGTAAAAATGGCACCCTCACACCTCAGGGACACATCTGATCTCCTCCTGGCACTGGACTCCTTCCAGTGGCAGGAGGAATTTCATTTAGTGTCCCTGGATGTGGAGGGTCTTTATACGCGTATCCCACAGGACAGAGGCATTCTAGAAGTGATGGAAATTCTGGAAAATACAGACAAAAGCGAGGTCTTTAAGAGTTTCATCAGAAATGGTCTAGAATTAATTTTGAAAAATAATGCCTTTATGTTTGGGAATACGTGGTTTAAACAAAATGTTGGTACCGCGATGGGCACTCCGGTCGCATGCACATTTGCCAACCTATACCTGTCACGGCTCGAGGATAGATATGTGCATTCTGTGTCCAACCCCTATGGTAAATACATACAGACATATCTGCGCTTTATAGACTGTGTGTTCATCATATGGCGGGGCACTGAACACACATTCAAGCAATTTGTGAATCGTCTAAATAAGGAGAATGACATGAAAATGCGCTTTACTTACAAATTTGGAGGGGATAAACTAGAGTTTTTGGACATGCTCATCTCCGTGAGCAATGGAGAATTGGTGACCGAGGGCTTCCGTAAGCCCACGGCAACCAATTCTCTATTGCATTATTTGAGTTATCATCAGACAGCTGTGAAAAGTGCCGTACCCTATGGCCAATTTAGACGCTTGGCAGGCATAAATAAATCAGAGGATAGCTACAATAAACAAGCCATGGATTTAAAAAAAACTGTTAGGCCCCTTTCACACGGGCGAGTTTTCCGTGCGGGTGCGATCCGTGCGGCGAACGTATGGCACCCGCACTAAATCCTGACCCATTCATTTCTATGGGGCTGTGCACATGAGCGATGTTTTTAACGCATCACTTGTGCGTTCAGTTGAAATCGCAGCATGCTCTAAATTGTCCGATTTTGACGTGACGCAGGCCCCATAGAAATGAATGGGGTGTGTGAAAATCGGATGGCATCCGCAAGCAAGTACGGATGCCGTGCGATTTGCACGCACGGTTGCTAGGAGACGATCGGGATGGAGACCCGATCATTATTATTTTCCCTTATAACATGGTTATAAGGGAAAATAATAGCATTCGGAATACAGAATGCATAGTAAACCAGCGCTAGAGGGGTTAAAAAAAAAATAATAATAATAATTTAACTCACCTTAGTCCACTTGATCGCGAAGCCCGGCATCTCCTTGTGTCTCCTCTGCGCTGAGCGGCTGAACAGGACCTGGGGTGAGCTGCTCCATTAAATATCGCTTAAGGACCTTCGATGACGTCACTCCGGTCATCACATGGTCTTTTACCATGGTGAATCACCATGGTAAAAGATCATGTGACGTACCATGTGATGACTGGAGTGACGTCATCGAAGGTCCTTAACCTGTATTTAATGGAGCAGCTCACCCCAGGTCCTGTTCAGCCGCTCAGCGCAGAGGAGACACAAGGAGATGCCGGGCTTCGCGATCAAGTGGACTAAGGTGAGTTAAATTATATATATTTTTTTTTTTAACCCTCTAGAGCTGGTTTACTATGCATTCTGTATTCAGAATGCTATTATTTTCCCTTATAACCATGTTATAAGGGAAAATAATACAATCTTCAGAACATCAATCCCAAGCCCGAACTTCTATGAAGAACTTCGGGTTTGGGTACCAAACATGCACGATTTTTCTCACGCGAGTGCAACGCATGACAATGTTTTGCACTCGCGCAGGAAAATCGCGCATTTTCCCGCAACGCACCCGGTTCTTATCCGGGCAAAAAAACTGACGCCCGTGTGAAAGAGGCCTTAAGATCGAGGGGTTATTCCCTTAAATTACTTAACACAGCCATGATAAAAGCGACCGCGGTAGTCCGAAAATCCCACTCATGTCCTAAGCCCTTACCAAATAAAAAAACAAAAACCAGCGAGACACCCCGCCCCTTTGTATTCCCATTTAAGTATAGCCCAATGGCCGACATAATCAAAAAGGTCATCAGCGATAACTGGAACATTGTAGCCAGTGATACCAATCTGAAGGATATGCGAGACTCACGCCCCTTGATTGCATTTCGGAGGTGCCAGACCTTACGTGACAAATTGGTCAGCAGCCATTTCAAAGAAACAAAAAAACGCACTTGGCTGGATGGGTGGTCACCAAAAGGCAATAGAAGATGCGGCAGCTGCTCTTTCTGCAGGTATAATCCCCAGTGGTCTCACATATCCTTCGGAGGTATCAATCACAAAGTGAACACACTTATTACATGTAGGAGCAAATATGTAGTGTACCTAATCTTGTGCAGTTGTGGTAGATTCTACATCGGTAAGACGGTCCGATGCCTCTTTTAACGCATCCGAACATATATGTTCTATTACCACTGGTAGGGGTGTCCCACGCCTTATAGAACATATACAGTCCGCACATAACGGCGATAGCTCAGTCCTCAGATTCGCAGGCTTAGAGGTTGTTCAGAATCCTCCGAGAGGGGGCGATAGAGGACGGGAACTACTAAGAAAAGAAGGTAGATGGATCTTGCGTTCTTATGCCATGGGCCCTCTGGGACTGAATGAAAAACGCGATACGAGTGTCTTTCTGTGATGTCTCAATATTCTATGTATGTTGTTTGCTGTTGTTTTTAATGTTTCATGGATATCTTATTTTGTAACATTGATGTATAACCCCTGATGCTGACGTAGCCTACATTCGCAATGTTATGCGACGGTCTATGTCAACATAATTCGCCTAAGTTAGCGTGCGTGGCGCATAAAAAAGGATGTCATTTGCGTCAAAGGGTTGACAGTATTGGCCAGATGAAGCGGTGATACGCGAAACAGCCGTCTCCATGTTCCTGTGATTGCACTGTTTTTGTTATCCCCCTCTCTGTACCCAGTTAAAGAAATATTTGCATTGAATGGTGAGTGCCGCTTATTTATCTTTTATTTGTGCAATCATTAAAGTTTTGTAAGGACAAGAACCATCTGGTGACCCGAGCATTCCTCTTTGGCCTGGCTCATCCACTGGAGAGGGGAGTGGTCGGTCACCAGACAGAACTTTCTCCCCAACAGATCATAGCGGAGACCCTCGAGTGCCCACTTGATGGCCAGGCACTCAATCTCCACTATACTGTACCAGGTCTCGGCTGGAGTGAGCTTACGGCTGAGGAAGACAACGGGATGCTCCTCCCCGTTGACTTACTGAGATAGTACAGCATCGAGGCCTTCTTCGGAGGAATCGGTCTGTACTATAAAACTCTTTTGAAGTCGGGCGTCAACAAAACCGGGGACCCAAACAGGGCCAACTTCACAGCGGGGAAAGCCTCTTCCGCCTGTTCATTCCAGCGAACCATTACAGACTTCCGTCCCTTTAAGAGCCCTGTCAATGGAGCTGCTAAAGTGGCAAAATGGGGAACGAACCTCATAATAGCCCACCATTCACAGGAATTACTTTATTTGCCGAGAGGTGACAGGTCGGAGCCAATTCCTTATTGCCTCTATTTTGTTTACTTGGGGTTTGATGACTCTGCGCCCAATGACATAGCCTAGGTATTTGGTCTCCTCTAACTCTATCGCACTTTTTTTGGGTTAGCTGTTAGACCAGCCTTTCGAAGGGAGTCCACTACGGCCTGTACTTTGGGCAGGTGACTTTCCCAGTCGGTGCTGTGAATGACAATATCATCCAGATAAGCCGAGGCGTATCGCCGAAGTGGACAAAGCACAATGTCCATTAGACATTGAAAAGTGGCAGGGGCGCCATGCAGAACGAAGGGTAACGCCTTATATTGGAACAGCCCCTCTGGTGTAATGAAGGCAGTTTTCTCTTTGGCAGCCTCCATCAAGGGTACTTACCAGTACCCTTTGGTGAGGTCCAAAACAGAAAAATACCAGGCTTGGCCTAACCTTTCAATAAGCTCATCCACCCGAGGCATGGGATATGCATCGAATTTAGATATTTCGTTCAGCTTATAAAAATAGTTACAAAACCGTAACCTCCCATCCAGCTTGGCTATTAAGACTATAGGACTGGTCCACTCAATTTTAGACTCCTCAATGACGTCTAGCCGCTGCACTTCCTCCGAGATGGCTTGTCGCCGAGACTCTGGTACCAGGTATGGCTTTAACCGGACTTTTGCCTGAGGCTCAGTTACAATGTCATGTTGGATTGCGGAAGTGCGTCCAGGGAGGTCCGAGAACACATACGTGTTCCGACTATCGAACTCACTGGTCTCCTGAGCATGTTTAGAGGAGAGGCTGTCAGCAATTTTTACTGTGGCAACCGCCTCCCTTGCATCAGGCATAGGAACCGGAACCTCTTCCCCTAGAAAACCCGGCCGTGGGCTGTCTTCAGTTCAGGTCTCCCTATCTGGTCAAGGTTTAAGTAAATTAACATGATAATCCTGCTCCGGCTTCTGCCGCCCTGGCTGGTGTACCTTGCAATTTACCTCTCCAACTTTCTCGAGTACCTCGTAGGGCCCCTGCATTCTAGCCAGAAACTTACTGTCCACGGTCGGTACCAGAACAAAAACCCGAGCTTGTCGATAATAGATCCAACTCTGGGCTCACTAAGCAGCACCCATATGCTCCCTGACAAGAGGTAAAACGGTCTCTATCCGATGTTGCATCTTGACAACATACTCCAGGACACTTTTATGCGGAGTAGGTTGCTGTTCCCACGCCTCTTTGGCCACGTCTAACAGACCACGAGGATGTCTGCCATAAAGCAATTCGAAGGGCGAGAACCCAGTAGAAGCCTGGGGTACCTCTCGCACTGCGAACATGAGATAGAGCAGAACAAGGTCCCAATCCTTCCCATCTTTAGACACCACTCTTTTTAACATAGGTTTAACAAAACTCTAAAAACTTTTTACCAGGCCGTCCGTTTGCAGATAGTACACAGACGTCCGTAACTGTCTGATATGCAGCAACTTACAGAGTTCCCTCATGACCTTGGACATAAAAGGGGTCCCCTGGTCTGTCAGAACCTCTTTAGGTAACCCCACTCAGGAGAACATCTCCATTAGCTCCTTAGCTATAAGCTTTGCCGATGTATGTCGCAGTGGCACCGCCTACGGGTACAGAGTGGCGTAGTCCAGGACGACCAAGATGTGTTGGTGTCCTCTAGCGGACTTCGGTACTGGGCCTACGAGGTCCATAGCGGTTCGCTCAAACGGCACCTCGATGATCGGGAGAGTTACCAAGGGACTGCGAAAAAGTTGTTGGGGGCTAGTTGGCAGGTCGGGCAAGATTTACAGAATTCTTCCACCTCCCTAAACACACTGGGCCAGTAAAACCGTTGTAGTATCCGGTCCTGTGTCTTCTGCATTCCCAGATGACCCCCGAGAACATGTTGGTGGGCTAACTCTAACACGAGTTTGCGATAAGCCTGGGGCTTCAATGGATTCACCTCGCAGCTGGTTTGTTTTCTTGCTGGTGTTGATTAGCCTCCACAAGAGCTTTTATTACAGCCTCCATTTTGTCAGGAGACACAGGTTTACATTTATCTTGTTTAATCCAGTACATCCAGCCGTACACAAAAAAAAATATTTCTGCATTTACGCCAGCCTTACTTCGCGTGCCTGCTCCAAGCCACCAATTATGAGGATTCGCTCTGGTAGGTAGGGTAGGGGGACGCAGAACAGAGGCAAAAGAAACTGTTTGTAAAACAAAACTTCAGTGTTTTATTCACACAGGAGAAAAAAACAAAACAAAGCAACATTGACAGTCTTAGTGTTTGTTCACACAAAGGAAAGTCCAAAGCACAAAAACAGTCACCTTGTTAGCAGGTTCTTTCAGCGTCCACAACAGCCTTTAGGGGGCCTGTTTCACCGCATGCGGCTCTCAGCCCTCTAATACGGTACCATGCCTCAGATCCCAAGACATATTTGGTATTGTCGAGTCTGTAACAACCTGCTCTATAAAAATACTACATGATCTAACCTGTCACTTTTTTAGCGTTACTACTCTAGTGGATCATCATGAGGGACATGGTGTAAAAAAAAAAAAAAAAAAAAAACTGTAGAGCAAAATCTGCCTTCCAAAAACCGTATGGCGTACCTTTCCTTCTGCACAATGCCATGTGCCCGTACAGCAGTTTACGACCACATATGGGGTGTTTCTGTAAACTACAGAATCAGGGCCATAAATATTTTTTGGGGCGTTTTGTTTGGCTGTAAACCCTTGCTTTGTAACTGGAAAAAATGGATTCAAATGGAAAATCTGCCCAAAAAGTGAAATTTTGAAATGTCATCTCTATTTTCCATTAATTCTCGTGGAACACCTAAAGGGTTAACAAAGTTTGTAAAATCAGTTTTGAATACCTTGAGGGGTGTAGTTTGTAAAATGTAAGCTTTACAAAGTGACTTTAGACCGGAAGTGGTAATGAAAAAGTGGGTTTTAGAAATTTTCTGAAAAATGTCAAGATTTGCTTCTAAACTTCTAAGCATTCTAACGTCCACCAAACATGAAGTAGACATATGGGGAATGTAAAGTAATAACTATTTTTGGAGGTATTACTATCTAGAAATTGAAATTGGGGAATGTGAAGTAAAGAAACTGAAATTTGCTAATTTTTGGTTTGTTTGTTTTTATAAATAAAAATGAATTTTTTGGATTCAATTTTACCAATGTCATGAAGTGCAATATGTGATGAGAAAACAATCTCAGAATTATCTGGAATAAGTAAAAGCGTTTTAAAGTTATCACCACATAAAGTGACATGTCAGATTTGCAAAAACTGGCCTGGTCCTTAAAGGGGTTTTCTCAAGACGCAGGTTCATACTTACCTGCTCCCGGCGCGCCGTTCACTTCCTGGTTTCGGCAGGGGGCGGGCTACATCTTCATTGATGTCTTCTCCCGGCCGGGCCGCGCGCTGTACTGAACGCGTACGCCGAGTCCGCGCATGCGCCCTGGTGACTTCTTCCTGGCCAGTATAGTATACTTGCCAGGAAGAAGTCACCAGGGCGCATGCGCGGACTCGGCGTGCGCGTTCAGTACAGCGGGCGGGCGGGCGGGTGGCCGGCCGGGAGAAGAAAAGAAGACGTCTGCGCACGAGCGGCCACCGCAATTCCTGAGAAGAGCGGTGGCCGTAACCAGGGGAGACGGAAGACAACAGTCAGGTAAGTATAGGTTTATTTTTTTCTAAGGGGTGGGGATTTGTTAATTAAATATATTTAGAAAAATGATCACTGTTAAATCATTAACAGATTTAACAGTGATCATTAAGATAATACCCCTTTAAGGTTAAAAATGGCAAGGGGTTAAGGACCAGGCCATTTTTTGGAAATCTGACATGTGTCTCTTTACGTGGTGATAACTTTAAAACGCTTTTACTTATTCCAGATAATTCTGAGATTGGTAAAATTTGATGGTAAAATTTTATTTTG
Source organism: Bufo gargarizans (assembly GCF_014858855.1). Classification (NCBI taxonomy): domain Eukaryota; kingdom Metazoa; phylum Chordata; class Amphibia; order Anura; family Bufonidae; genus Bufo; species Bufo gargarizans. Next base: position 415,333,096 of record NC_058080.1, on the reverse strand, counting down.
TGGGGACGTTAGAAGGCCTAGAAGTTTAGAAGCAAACCCACTTTCTAAGGACCAGTTCAGGTCTGAAGTCACTTTGTGAGGCTTAGGCCTCTTTCACACTACAGTATTTCCATTTCAGTGTTTTGCGGTCCGTTGTTTTGTTTTTTTGGTTCCGTTTCCGTTCCGTTTTTCCGTATGGCATATACAGTAATTACATAGAAAAAATTGGGCTGGCCATAACATTTTCAATAGATACATTTTCAACGGATACGGAAGACATACGGATGCATTTCCGTATGTGTTCCGTTTTTTTTGCGGACCCATTGACTTAAATGGAGCCACGGACCGTGATTTGCGGCCAAATATAGGACATGTTCTATCTTTCAACGGAACGGAAAAACGGAAACGGAATGCATACGGAACACATTCCGTTTTTTTTGCGGAACCATTGAAATGAATGGTTCCGTATACGGAACGCAAAAAACCGACCGCAAAACGGAAAAAAAAAAACTGTAGTGTGAAAGAGGCCTTATATAATAGAAACCACCCAGAAATGACCCCATTTTAGAAACTACCCCCTTCAAGGTATTCAAAAAACTGATTTTACAAACCTTGTTAACCCTTTAGGTGTACCACAAGTATTAATGGAAAATGGAGATGAAATTTCAGAATCACTTTTTTGGCAGATTTTCAATTTTTATCATTTTTTTTTCGCTAACAAAAGCAAGGGTTAACAGCCAAACAAAACTTCATATTTATGGCCCTGATTCTGTAGTTTAGAGGAACACCCCATATGTGGTAGTAAACTGCTGTACGGGCACATGGCAGGGCGCAGAAGGAAAGGAATGTCATTTGGTTTTTGGAAGGCAGAATTCACTGGGATAATTTTAAGCTGCCATGTCACATTTAAAGACCCCCGGATGCATCCCTAGAGTAGAAACTCCAAAAAAAGACCCCATTTTGGAAACTACGGGATAAGGTGGCAGTTTTGTTGGTACTTTTTTAGGGTACATATTTTTTGTTGCTCTATATTACACTTTTTGTGAAGCAAGGTAACAAAAAATTTCTGTTTTGGCACAGTTTTTATTTTTTGTTATTTGCAGTGTTCATCTGACAGGTTAGATCATGTGCTATTTTTATAGAGCAGGTCGTTACGGATCTTTTATTGTCTCTATATTCTGAAAGCCACTGAAAGCTAATTTTTTTTGTTATGAGATGACGGTTTGATTGCTACTATTTTAGGGTGCATATGACTTTTTGATCGCATGGTATTACACTTTTTGTGATGTAAGGTGACCAATAAAATGGCTTTGACACACAATTTTTTACGGTGTTCATCTGAGTGGTTAGGTCATGTAATATTTTTATACAGCAGGACGCGGCAATACCTAATATGTCTCCATAGTCTGAGAGTGATAGCTTTTTTATTTTTTGACCGATTGTCTTAGGTAGGGGCTCATTGTTTGCGGGATAAGGTGACTGTTTGATTGGTACTATTTTGGGGGGCATACGCCTTTTTGATCGCTTGGTGTTACGCTTTTAGTTGTTGTTTTTTTTTTACAGTGTTGACCTGAGGGGTTAGGTAATGTGATATTTTTATAGAGCAGGTCGATACGGACGCGATGATACCTAATATGTCTAAAATCTTTTACTTTATTTTGGGAAAAGGCCAATTTTTTTTACTTGAAACTTTAAAAAAAATAAAAAATAAAAAAAATGTAAACTTTAAAACAGAAGCAGTGGCCGTTTTTAGACACTATAGAAAAAAAATCACCAGCCTATGCACGCTCCCACGGTCCTGGTCACCAGAGAGGCCGGCACCTTTTCCTATAGTGTGCATGCACGACCACCACTGATGGATTGCAGGGTGGTCATAACCATGGAAACGAACAATGTATAATGCGATAGAAAAATTTATCCAGCCAGCAAAGGAGGCAATATGGACACAATACATTAGGAAATGCCTTGTATTAACTTTCTCTACATGATAAATGTCACTTGCTGAAGTGGGACCACTCCCTCCTTTAATAAATCACCAAACTAGGCCTTGAATACACATGGTGCTCCTTCTCTCCTGAACCCTGCAAGGTGCCCAAACAGGAATTTATGATCACATAGGGGGAATTACCATGCTGGGGAAAAATTATATAACAAAATTTGTGCTTTTTTTCCTATTACCACTTGGGGAAAAAAACACAGGTGCTAAAGCAACATTTTATTGGAAGAATTAACATTTTTTCATTTTCACAGCCATGTGTTCCTAAATATTTTGAAACACCTGTGGAGTCAAAGCACTTACTACACCCTTCTATAAATTCAGAGGGATGTAGTTTCCAAAATGGGGTACATTTTTGGGGGTTTCCACTGTACGAGTACCTCAGGGTTTCTTCAAATACAACATGGCACACAAAAATCATTCCAGCAAAATGTGCCCTCTAAAAACTTAATAGTGCTCCTTCCATTCTGAGCTCTGCAGTGTGGCGTTTCTATAAAATGCAGAATCAGGGTAATAAATATGGAGGTTTGTATTGCCGTTAACCCTTGCTGCGTAACAGAAAAAAAATGGATTTAAATTGAAAATCTAAATCTGCAAAAAAATAAAATAAAATTACATTTTAAAAGGTCACGTCCACTTAGCTTTGAAAGGGTTTTCTGAGACTAAAAAAGGTTGTCTCACATCAGTACATAGCATTTATCATGTAGAGAAAGTTGATACAAGCCACTTACTAATGTATTGTTATTATCCATATTGCTTCCTTTGCTGGATTTATTTTTCCATCACATTATACACTGCTCGTTTCCATGGTTACGACCACCCTGCAATCCTACGTGTCTGCGCCTCATCATAAATTACATAGGGCTTGTGCTGCCAGAGGAACAATAAAGGCCAGTCTGGATGAATCAGGGCGTTCATAGTGTCCAGATCATGACATCTCTATTCTGCTATATATTTAAGTACCCCAGAAGACAAACCAAAAAAATCTAACTCAATTTTTCCATCAATGGATTGATGACACTGGATAATGGAAAGTGACTGCAAGCACCCACGGTCCCTGAGGTTTAGCGGGTATTCCTGCTCTGCTGCGCTCGTGAAGCTGCTATGGTCTCGTGCCCTAGTGCACTACGTGACTAGGACAGAGCAGCGGCGAATATTTGGGGCGCTGATGTGTCGCAAGTTATGATACATGCTGCGATGGATACACATCCTCCATGTCTCCAGGAGACATGACCTTAGGGAAGCGATCTGTTATAACGCGGATCTCTAATCTACCTGTTCTATTATAGATCACCCAGAACATTATATTGCTTAAGCCGCCTAATGATCCCCTCGTTTTCTTTATTATGAAGGGCAATATCCCTGGGACAGGATACGCTGGAGTAAGGCACTGGTCTGACCAACGGGACTTGGGAACAGCCCCATTCCCCGATTGGCCAACTCCAGGCAGCGTTCCTGCCCACTCCCGTTTCTTGTCCTGTTAAATAGAGGCAGATAAGGCGGGCGCGCACGGCCATACAAGTGCCGGTTAGCTTGCACGCCACACGTACAGAACCGCTTTGTCCTCTCTTTACCCATAACTATACAGTGTCTATGTGTCAATAGCGTCTGATGAGGCGTTCGTAACATGAAGGCTAGAAACGCGTAGAGCAAGACAGGCAACTGGGGTGCAAGTGATAGCATCTAATGGAGAAGTGGTGATTTATCTGCTCTCTTCCGCAGTGTCTCTGCTGTATTCGTGCAAACCAGATTCAGAAAAATGAATGATTTTGCACAAAATAATGCAGAGTAGACAGACGTAATTTTTTCTTATTCTAGAAGGTCTAGAGGACATACAACGGATAGTGGTCTACCAGTGCCTGTGATTTGTTAGATAGACAGTGCCAATAGCGGGATTATTCATAACTTCCGGTCTCTGCATCATCTAGAATAACGGAGTATGCTATGTTAACCCTGAATTAACTTACGCAGGGTGGTATTCCGTGTTTTCTTGGGGGAATATATCCATTGATATTCTGGGTCTAATTGGGGGGGATCTGGAGTTTATACTTTAGCCTCTCGTAGTCATAGACATATATCCAGCTGTTATTAGACAAAGGTGCTCATCAATATTTTTTTCACCAAAGTGCTACAAATTAATCCATAAAGATATTATTTTATTTTAACCGTCTTACACAGACAGTGAGAGATTCTAATTGAAGTAGACGGCAACAAGTATTTCTTTTTTCAGTAAGCTGACACATTGAGGATCAACAATACCATAATCTATGCAGAAACTATGGGGGAAATTCATTATCCCTCTATGCCTGCTATTGGTCTAGAAAAATCGCAAATCAATGAGATGTGCATTATTTCTAGCTGAAATTACGCCGCCCTTGACTATTTTGCGAAAAGATGGTATGGCGAGGCCCGAGTTTGGGCGTAAATACCGTAATGACTGACGTCTACGGCAGCTCAAAGCTTCCATATATTTCATTATGGTGCACGGACTCCCGGAGGAGCCATGTAACTTATGACGAGGCCTGTGCCTCATCACAAATGACATGGTTCCTCTGGCAGCACAAGCCTTATCAAGGCCGGTCTTGATGAATCAGGGCATATGATTTAATAGTGCCCGGATCATGACATCTCTATTCTGCTGTACATTTAAATACCCCAGAAGACAAACCAAGAAAAATTTTAAAAAATCATCTAACTCAATTTTACTGGTTGTACTACAGGAGAACTGGTGTCCACATGTCAGGAATTGTTATGTACCAACTACGTTCATGCAAATTTTGTAATTACAGCCCCAAGCACTGCTTTACTATTCTGGTTAATAGAGGCTGTACGTCACAGGAAAAAAAGCAGACCGAAGTGAGTGCATTAGAGCGCGGTTCGTTTGAAAGGCACAATGTTAAGAATCCCATAAAATAGAAATATCAGGTTGTCATCCCGGGTGATGAGCATGTTTACTTTTCTTAAGAATATAATCAGTTGGTAGAGTTTTTGAAAAAGATAAAAAAATAAATAAATAAATAAATAAACTCAGCATTTGTGAACAGACTGCTCTAACATCTGCGCTTCACCAGGGCATCCTCTGAGGAATTTTAAATGATGCCTTCCTGTGCTGAATAAAGTGCTAACTTGCACCTTGAATTTCAAACTGTGTCCTGAGCAGCCATCCAGTTGGTACAACACCAGCTGAAATCCCAGTGGCCACTGCTCACTCAGGCTTGACTGCAATTATCATGTCAATATTTTGTGCTCCAATATGCAGATATGCACACATGCGGCCTGCATAATGCTTCGCTTCTCCATGGACTCTTCACTTGTGCCTGATGCTGGGGGAATTGTTAATGAAATGAGATATTAACATTTCATAGGACATAGACAATTGCCGCTACATGGTGTCTTATTTTCTACTTCTTTTGTTACCCTTTTCCAGAAAAACGGAAGCCTTTATAGTAAGGACTATCTGGACGCATAAAAAAGGGATTTTTAGTAAAATAACAAACTTGACCAGTGATGCACATGAAAAATTCCTGCAGAACACATACGGTACACTGAAACATTAGTATGTAGTCCTGCACGGCACATCTTAACTGCTCTGTTAGGGACGGATTCATATTACATGGTGCTGTCAAGGGAGACCCGCTATAAGAGACCGAGATTTCCTAGAGTGGTTTTCAATGAATGATACACATGCAGTCCATCTCACACAAAAGATGTAAAAAAAAAACAACATTCAGCCAAAACCACAAAAACAGTAAAGTTATAAAGGAACCGAAACATTTGATATTATCCAATTGCGTCACCTCGAACAAACAGTTCAGTTCTGTGCACAACTTTTCTAAAAAGAAGCCATTGAGCTGGGCAGTGTAAAGAGAAGGTCAACCAATGGCGGCCATATACTTCCAATAGCTGGAGATAGCCGAACCAGCTGCTCTCCGCTCATTTTGGGGGTCCTGTCTCAAAATAGGTAGATATGCCGACATTGGTGGCATGTCCTAGCTGCCAGACACTTCTCCAGGAGAACAAAGGGATCAGGTGAAAACATTCAGTTGGACAGATCCTTTGTTTCTAAGACATCATCTGTCGGGGGAGAGTTGAAAGCTCCTCATACACATTAAAGGAGTCGTCATATCTTAGTCATTGGTGGCATATCACCAGGATATCCAACCAATGTCATAGAGGCATGGGTCTAGCTTGTGGGACCCAGAACGGGTCTTTAAAAGCAAAGGGGAGTGCACCGCGCATTCTCATAAAAATAAATGGAGAGAGTGTACAGCACAAGTGCGCCCACCGCTGCATTCACTTCTATGGGAATGCAGGAGATAGTCAAACTCTGGGTTGACTATTTTCAGAAATCCAATAGAAATGAATTGAGGGCAGAAGCATATGCGCAGCTGCTCTCTGCTCACTTTGGGTGGGCCTGTCTGGAGATAGGTGTGGGTCCCAGAAAAATAAGATATGGGGCAGTATAAGAACTGTCACTCACCTGACTTGGGTGATATGCCACGTGGCTCATGACAAACTAGTCTTAGGCCTCATTCACACAGTGCTCAGTATTTTGTGTCAGTATATGCAAGCCAAAACCAACAGTAGAACCCAGAGGGAAAACTATAACAAATAGGTTTGTACCTCCGCTATGTTTTGGACCCACCCAAATTCTGATGTGTGAAAGGACAGTACTGGTCCATAACCCCAGACTATAAAAGGACAGAACCACACACATGCATGACCAGCTCGCGCTTGCAAAATCGGCTTCTTGATAAGTAGGGCTACCAGAGAGGTCACCTCCATCTACTTGAATACTCCTCTAAATCAGCAACTGTTAAAGAGTTTTGTCCCACAATTAAATATTACACAATTAAAACGCGAGGTGAGCCATAGCAAGTCAGGTCACAGTGCAGCACAGCGGTGGCAGAAGACCAGGGAGTGGTAAGGAAAAGTGTGCTGTGTGAAGGAGAGGCAAGTTGTTTTATTTTTTAATGTCTGATCTGAGGTCTGATTGGGCAGTCTGATATGAGGTCTGATAAAGATTGGGAGCTCTAATCTGAGATCTGATGAAGATTTGGGTGGGTATAATCTGAGGTCTGATGAAAAATATTTTTTCTTATTTTCCTCCTCTAAATCCTAGGTACGTCTTATGATCAGGTGTGCCTCAAACGAAAAAAAAAACTGTGATATTTATGCTTGGCACAACCCCTTTAAGAATATGCTACCACAAGTACACAGAAGTTTACCTTCCAAGTTAGGAGTATGTAGATGACTCTAAATGAATGCAGATTTCAAACTGTCACAGATTCCTGAAATTAGGATAAAAATGAATAGGGCTGAGCCGTGTACTTCTATAAAAGCCTCCTGTGCAGAAGAACGGTCCAGGTGGATTTACACTAGCTCTTCCCTCTACCTATTTCTATGATACGCTCACAAAGCAACAAAGAAAACAAGTGACCCTGTTTGCATATTACAAAGATCAATAGTATTTCAAGTAGTTGGAAAGTACATTACAGACTGTTACAATGGCTTGATAGAAATACCTGGAGGTTTTCAAGTGTCCCCAAGGCTTCACCTCATTTGCACAGCAAAGACGTTCCTTGTTTTGCTATTTATTTCTGAATATTCAGCCTAACAATTCACAAGAACAATACACTGGAACACATTTTCTCCTTGAACTAAATACTGAATTTAAGCAAGTCAAAAACTGTAAGACGATTTCATAGCTGCTAAACTGCCTGAAAGCTGTGTGACACCAGAACTGCTTCAATTCTAAATGGCCCAACGGAAGTGGCCAAATAATTTTGCTTATTTCGCCTGACCATCGTTTATGATAGCTGACAGCAGACTTCTGACTAGCAGCAGTGGTCAGCTGAAAGTATAAATGTATGGAGTGACCGGCCTTTGCACATCTCCCAGGGAGCACTTTTTTAAAGGGTTTGTGCAAGATCAAGACTCATCTAAACAGGGGTCCCAATTTCCCTGAATGGTGAAGCGGTCCAGCACACTGTACTTTTTATTTCCGGTAGTCCTATAGAGAATAAAATGGAGCTGCTACGTGCATGCTTGATCACTACTAAATAATAGAGGAAACAGTTCTGTGTACAGGGGAAACGTCTTGATCTAGTTATAAACTCTTTAAACTGACTCCCTGATCACCCAATCAGTTTAGGGATTGTTCACATCTGTATTGGAGCCTCCTTCAAAAACACCAGGCAAAAAAGATCTGTATGCAGGACTTTTGTCCGGTAAAAATTCAGGATTACACTTATCGGTAATCTTTTTTCTATGAGCCCATGACAGCACCCTTGAGAGACCGCCTCCATCCAGGACAGGAAACAGGAACTTTTATGGAGAGCTCTTAAGGAGGGACTCTGCCCCTATACCACCAGTTAATTGTGGGAACTTGTCCTAAAACATAACTTTTTTACATATTTATTATATACAAACTGAAACATAGGGTGGGAATAAATACCAGGTGCTGTCATAGGCTCATGGAAAAACGATTACCGGTAAGTGTAAAGCCTCAGGCAGACGTCCGTAGAACACTGTCCGTGAGATATCGGACTAGCATTGCAGGAGCGCACGGCGTCATAGCAACCAATGACGCCGTGCGCTCCTGCAATGCCAGTCCGGTATCTCACAGACTGTGTTCCACGGACGTCTGCATAAGGCTTAATCCTGAATTCCTCTTATGCCCATGACAGCACCCTTGAGAGAAGACTAGAATAGTAACTAGCTTGGGGGGAAGGAACTACTGTCTGCAAGACCTTTCTGCCGAAAGATAGATGGTCCTTAGAGTCTAAATCTAACTTGTAGTGTCGGAAAAAAAAGTACACGGAGACTTCCAGGTAGCAGCCCTGCAAATTTGTTCTAATGGTGCACCAGCCCTCTCTGCCCAAGAAGTAGAAATGGATCTGGTTGAGTGAGCACCAAATCCCAAAGGTGGAGGTTCACCCGCTGAGGAATATGCTAAAGCGATAGCCCCCACTATGCATTTGGCTAAAGTTCTAGAAGAAACTATTACCTTTGTTTCCTCCACCAAACTGTACAAACAGTTTAGTGGATTTCCTCCACTGACCAGTGACTTTTAGATATTCAGACAGGCATCTTTTAACATCTAGACAATGAAGCCTCCTCTCCTTCTCACAAGAAAGGTAGAACAATGTCTTGGGATCTATGAAACAGGGAGAACATTAAGGGTGCTAAGTCTTAGGTTCCTATCAAGACCAGGTTCTGTAAAAAAAAAAAATCCAGAATTTTGGACATAGGAGGGAAACTCAAAGGATCTACCGGGACCTTAGAAAAGTTTAAGACGGTCTTCCATACTCTGAGGTTAATAGTAGAGGTTACTTCTTTCCTACATGATTGAAAAGGGTAAATATTACTTCCTTAGATAAACCCCTACGCTCTAAGAAGTCCCCTTTAAATACCAGGCTGTTAGATTAAGGTTTCTCACTTCCGGATGAAAGACAGGACCCTGAAACACCAGATCCTGTCTGTCCGGAAGAATCCAGGGATCTGCAAGAGATAGCTTCCTCATCCAAGTGAACCAGGTTCTTCTTGGCCAGAAAGGGGCAATTATAATGAGCCTTGTCTGTTCCTGCCTCAGCCTCTGTAATACCCTTGGAAGAAGTCTTAGAGGAGGAAAGGCATACAGAAGCTGATTTGGCCAAGGAAGGGAGAAGACGTCTATCCGTGATGGACAATCTCTTGGATTTAGAGAAAAGAATAGGATGCATTTTTTGTTCTATATCTGTAAAGAATAAATCAAGGCAACTGGACGTACTGTATATTTCTTGAAAACGTTTCACTCGTTCTTCCAACGAGCTTTCTCAATTCTGAGTGACTGTACAAAAATTCTGGGAAGTAGTAAGTAAAGTATCTTCCTTATTATTTCTTCATAAGAAAAGGTTACATGCGGGATGCTGGGGCAGACACTTTGTTGCGAATGGTAGCGGCTACGGCCGTTTCGCGCGTACTCTCGCGCTTCTTCGGGCCTGCCAGCTAGTGTGAAAGTACCCTTAACACGTCAGCAGAGGTATCCGAAATAAAATCGACCGCTTTAAAGATAGTAGGAAACACCTCTAACAACTTGTCTCTGGAGGTTTTATTCTAGCTATGGGATTCTAATTCTTGTAGCCATAACTTTAAAGATCTGGCAGTAGAGGTAGTGGCAATATTCGGCTTAAAGGCCTGAGTACAGCCTCTCATCATACTTTTGTATGGTATACGTCTGCCGGTCTATCCATCGGATCTTTCAAAGTGCTGAGGTCCTCAAAAGGCAAAGCAGACCTTTTAGAAATCTTGGGAGATTGGGGTGTCCAATTTAACTCTAACCCGCCCCCCGCCTCTGTAAGTTACTACAAGGCAGAGAAAAGGCCCCAGACCTCCTGAACACGTCCTGGAGGATCCAGCGTATCAGCATCACCTCCTAGTGATAATGGGACTGCCCAGGAACAGCGGCCCGACAGAACACATCCAGGACCCAGAAAGATTGGCCCCAGACTTAGCAGGCGGCTCCTAGTGGAGTCTTACGCCACACCAGGTAACCCCTATAACGCTGGGTTCACACCTGAGCGTTTTACAGCGCGTTCCTACGCGCTGTAAAACGCACAACAGGCAAGAACCAATGATTCCCTATGGGAATGGTCCACACTTGGGCGTTTTACAGCGCGTACGATCGCGCTGTAAAACGCCCGACGCTCAAACAAGTACAGGAGCTTTTTTTGGCGCGTTTGACGCGCGTTTGGGCCATAGACTCTTTGGGCAACACTGCTGTCAATCACCCAAACGCGCGTCAAACGCGCGTTTACTATTACAAAAAACGCGCATATAAACGCGCGTTTGCGAAACGCTTAGGTGTGAACCCAGCGTAATTGTTGCACCTCAGGGGCTCCTGCAGCTTGATCCTAGCTCTTCACATAGAAGTCCAATCCATAGGACAGGAACCGGTGGGATAGGGGCAGAGCCCCTCCTTAAAAGCGCTCTACAAAAGTTCCTGTTTCCTGTCCTTGATGAAGGCGGTCTCCCAAGGGTGCCGACATGGGCATAAGGGAAAAAAGGATCCTGAACAGAAAGTGGATGACACCATTGTGGTCATCTCAGATTATGTGCGTTATTTCAGTTGTTCTGCTCTTCTAACAGAAATATGTAACAGTGATATGTGAACTCACCTTCGGGACTCATGCACACAACCGTTGGGTGTTTTGCGGTGCACAAATTGCGATTCCGCAAAACATGGATACTGGCGGTGTGCATTCTGCCTTTTGCGAAACGGAAGGGACGGCCCCTAATAGAGCAGGCCTATCCTTGTCCATAATGCAGACAATAATCGGACATGTTCTTTTTTTTTTTGCGGAATTGCCATGCAGACATACGGACTTAGAATGTAAACTGAGTCATTTCAGTTTTGTTTTTTTGCTGCCCCATTGAAGTGAATGGTTCTGCATATGGGCCACAAAAAAAAAAAACCACCAGAACACCCTTGCTTATCACTGTTTATAGTATAGGAGAAAGGAGAGATGAGAACTGATTATCTGACACCACTAGAACACCCTGCCTATCACGGTTTATGGTATAATGTACAGGGGAGAACACAAGAGAGGTGAGACCTTTTCTAACAGCTGATCATTGTGGCTCCGGGCGTAGGAACCTCGCAGATCTGATATTGATGACCTATCCTATCTTAACTTCTTCAAGATAAAGTTGTTTCATTTTCATTTTTTGGTACCCACATTCCAAAAGTAATAACTTTTTTTAGTTTTCCGTTCACATGACCATATGAGGGCTTAAAGTTTGTGGAACAAGTCGCATTTTTTATGTCAACATTTAATTTACCAGGTCTTGCATTGAAAAATTCTTCCTGGGGTAAAATTGAAAAACATCCACAACCACGTCAAGGTTATTTGGGGTTTTGATATTACGGTGTTCACTGTGCACTGAAAAATAACATTGACATCTTTATTCTGCAGATCAATACGATTACGGCAGTACTAGATTTGTATTATTTCTATTTTAGTACTAAAAAAAAAAAAATTTTTTTTTAAAATAATAATCTTCTCTGCATCACCATTTTCTGACAGCCATAACAGTTTTTAATTTCCGTCCACAGACCAGTATTAGGCTCCTTTCACACCTGCGTTCAGGTGTCCGCTCGTGAGCTCCGTTTGAAGGGGCTCACAAGCGGCCCTGAACGCAGCCATCTGGCCCTAATGCATTCTCAGTGGAGGCGGATCCACTGAGAATGCATCCGCCTGCCAGCGCTCAGCCTCCGCTCAGTGAGCGGACACCTGAACGCTGCAAGCAACGTTCGGGTGTCCGCCTGGCCGTGCGGAGGCCAGCAGATCCGTTTCGACTTATAATGGAAGTCAATGGGGACGGATCCGCTTGAAGATGACACCATATGGCTCAATCTTCAAGCGGATCCGTCCCCCATTGACTTTCAATGTAAAATCTGAACGGATCCGCTCAGGCTACTTTCACACTTAGAAAATTTTTCTAAGTTATAATGCAGGCGGATCCGTTCTGAACGGAGCCACCGTCTGCATTAATATGAGCGGATCCGTTCAGAACGGATCCGCTCAAACGCTTGTGTGAAAGTAGCCTAAGAGCTTGTTTTTTTGTGGAACGAAGTGTAGTTTTTACTGGTACTATTTTTGGAGTATGTGCGACTTTTTGATCACTGTTATTCAATTTTTGGTAGGAAACAAGGTGACAAAAATAAATAAATAAATGACAAATCATGTTTAAAAAATATCTGTAAAGAATAAATCAAGGCAACTGGACGTACTGTAGATTTCTTGAAAACGTTTCACTCGTTCTTCCAACGAGCTTTCTCAATTCTAAGTGACTGTACAAGAATTCTCTGGGAATAAATATGTAACTGAATCAACATCTGGTAAATATACCCAGCATGGGGTAAAAAATGTCTGCTACATACAATGCTGTCTTGACACCTTTTTCTGGGAGGTCATTATCACCTACTGACTCCAATTAGGATAATGGAATCAACACCTTTGACCCCATGCTGGATATAATTACCAGATGTTGATTCAGTTACATATTTATTCCCAGAATTTTTGTACAGTCACTCAGAATTGAGAAAGCTCGTTGGAAGAACGAGTGAAACGTTTTCAAGAAATCTACAGTACGTCCAGTTGCCTTGATTTATTCTTTACAGATATAACATGACCTGGATAAATCAGAACCTTCACAGACATGTTTAAAAAAAAAAAAAAATTCCGTTACAGTTTACACTATGCAGGATAAATAGGTTTATATTTTAATAGTTCAAATATTTTCGAACGTGGAAATATCAGTTATGTTTATTTTTTTATTGTTAATTTATATGTAAAATTGGGAAAGGGGGCAATTAGCATTTTGAATATTTAAAAAAAAAAAACATTTTTAAACTTTTTTTAAAACTTTTAACGTAATAACTTTAGTCCTCTTAGGAGGCTAGAACCTGAGATCTTTTGATTCTTTGTCCTATTCCCAATAGTAGAGAACTATTATGGTGAATGGGATTCTGCTACCTGCTGAGTCGTGCCTTGAGCATGGTTATGCAGGCAGTTTACCATGACAGGCCTGGAAACCTTCAGCAGGCCCTAGGCTGTCATGGTAACTGATCAGAGCCCTGTGATTTCACTGTGGGGGCTCCAAATGAAAAGCAGAGGGAGCCCCTCTTTTTGCCTAACTCCATAGTTGCTGCGATTGCTATTGACCATGGCATTTGAAGAGTTAAAATGACCGGGTTCTGCATCACCGCCGCTCCCTGTAATTGCAGCCAGGTGCCTGCTGTATTATAACCGCTTACACATTAACACATACATGTACGTGATAATGCATGAAGGGGTTAAAGGGATTGTCCCATAAGACAACTTATCCACTATCCAGGGGACTTTTCTCCCCCTTTAAGTAGTGCGGCAGAGACATATGCATGTCTGCCATTCAATTAAACTCTATGGGACTGCCAGAGATAGCCAAACACAAGCACTATCTCTGGCAGCCCCATACAGTTGAATTGAGGAGCAGCAGCATGCACGAGTGGTTGCCATGTCTTTCAAACAGGGAATTACAGGCTCCCATTTTCGTGATTGGGACAACCACTTTGAAGCTCATCACCAGGCATACTCTCCTGTCTGACATGACATCGGTGAGGAGACCCAAGGGCATGCTGGCTGGAAGAGGTTGCATCTCTCCAAGCCTGATGTCAGAGTGAACAACATCACTGGGAGAAACGCATTCACTTTACATTTCTGGTAATAGGCTAAAACATTTAGCAAAGTTCACAAACTTACCTGTCAACTACCAACGTAATGGCTTGAGTGAGATCTGGATTGGACACTTGAAGACGCTTCCATAGTGACCACACAAACTCTTTGTCAGCCTTAAAAGAGGAAAAAGGACAGATAAATCACAAAGGAAAACAATTCTTAGAAAATAAAAAAGTTCCTGCAAAACTATCTTCTTTAGAGTCGTCTGCATTACCTGGTTTCTTACTACCCTATTATCAAAACTGATTTGGTAGGGTTGTATGAGGTTTCCTCCTATATAAAGCTCTGTTCACATCTTCCACCATGGTTTCAGATATTAATGGAAACAATGAAGCAGTGCTAGATCGGTTACACAACAGGAACGGGCAAACACAGACGATCATGTCTCTCGGGTTCTGCTGTGGTGTCCAGGGATTTGTCAGGAATAATAATGATACATTCAACAACAAAAAATTTACATAGCAACCTGCTGTTCATTATTTTCCATATTTCTGTCCACCTAAGTAACATCATTGAGGTGGACACACATGCCCAGTTTCATCCTTCAACTGCTACAGGCTATATCTACTGTTAAAAGGTAGAAATAACATGCTCCCTGAGAAAGGACACAACCCCTGAGCCACCAGTTTGAAATAAATCTAGCAGAACAATTGGAGCAACGAATGGGGACATCCCCGGATCCATGTGAGTCACAGGGCTGGTACCTTTGTGAAGGCTTATGCACACAAATGTATTTTCTTTCCGTGTCCGTTCCGTTTTTTTGCGGACCATACGCTGAACCATTCAATTAAATGAGTTCACAAAAAAAAAAAGCAAAAGTTACTCCGCATGCATTCCATTTCCGTATGTCCACTCCGCAAAAAAATTTCAATAGAACATGTCCTATTCTTGTCCGTTTCGCGGCAGGCATTGTTACAATGGATCTTCAAAAAAAAAAAAACAACAACAAGGAAGCAATACTGATGTAATCAGTTTTTTTTTTTTTGGCGGATCTGCGTTTTGTAGACCGCAAAATACATATGGTTGCGTGCACGAGCCTTTAGAAAGAGATTGTTTTGCACTACATGTCCGATTTTAATTTTTTACATTACTCATGGGATACGTAACTGCAGTTTTTTAGATAGATAGATTGAAACTGCTACCCCAATAAAAAGTTACTAAAAGCGTCACAAATTGAAAGAAAGAATAATCCGGTGAAAAAAAAAACTATTCTTATGTGAGAAAATTAAAAAAATATATATGCCAATAGTGATTAGGAAATAGGGATCTGCGCAAAATGTTGGATAAAACAACCTTTAATTAAGGCCTTGAGGAATTTGTGTGCATGTTCTTCTCTAAATCTTTCCAGTCCATTGTTACAGTATTCTTTCCGTCAGCCAGACATCTTCTAGTATGTGCTCCTACTGTAAATGAAGCATTTTCAGCTATCTTAATCAAAAGTAAAGTTAAATGCTTTTTTACAAGTCAATGCACTAAGCTGGCTGTGAATGGGCATCTTTAGTAGCTCTGGCATGCAAGTATTTATTTCGCTTAATTATTAAACAGCTTTTCAAACATCTTGGCACAATTAATAGAGACGCTAAAATTGCTCCCTGAATGGTTACAAGAGCCAAACAACATCTTTTGAAAGAAAGCTCCATATCCCGTCTGAAATTGGCACAGGAAGCAAGTTTTCCAGCTGTCCAGGCCTGCGAGGAATCAATCTGCAGCCTACCTAAGGATTGTCGAGCAGACTTGTTTCACGCCTGCTGATCAGAGCACAGGTCTGCGTACTGGAGGTTTATTAGAAGGAAAACATTAGCTGTGCCCGCTGTGCTGACCAAGGGGCAGAAATAACATCAGAACGGAACAGGCGATACAGAGAAAGATACCAACACGGACCACAGTAAAACGAGACGTAGTAAGCAGTTAGTATCAGCATTTATTAAAAAATGCTCTGTAAAGCGCAATGCTATACAAGCTGAGTAGTAAAAATGAAAAAAAAAGAATGACCTGTCGCCATGAAAAGTCAGTAGCGCCGAGCTGAGTGACCCATCACATCAATGGGTCACTTGATGTCACTGCTGCGGCCATGTCTGTTTTAGTTAAAGGTGTTGTCTCACTTCAGCAAGTAGCATTTATTATGTATAGGAAGATAATACAAGGCACTTACTAATGTATTCCGATTGTCCATATTGCTTCTTTTGCTGACTGGATTCATTTTTCCATCATTTTATACACTGCATGTTTCCATGGTTACGACCACTATGCAATCCAGCAGTGGTGGTCCTGCTTGCACATTATAGTTAAAAGCACTAGTCCTACCAGAGAGGCCGCAGATTTTTCTTATAGTGTGCCAGCACGGCCACCACTGCTGGATTGCAGGGTGGTCCTAACCATGGAAACAAGCAGTGTATAACGTGATGGAAAAATGAATCCAGCCAGCAAAGGAAGCAATATGGGCAATCACAATACATTAGTAAGTGCCTTGTATTATCTTCCTATACATAATAAATGTTATTTGCTGAAGTGAGACAACCCCTTTACTACTCGCATTCCCCATTTAATAACAATTTGGGGCATCTTTTTATATAGCTCTATGCTGTTCCATTCCTCAGTTATTCTTACTAGAAGTTGATTAATGGACTGCTAACTGGGTGACATTCTCACGCTGTGCAATCATTGCTGCCAGTGTCAGTCTGTGCAAGGACACAGTGGCAGATTCATTAATAAACTTCTAGGAGCAATAACAGAGTAATAAAACATACAGTTTTATAAAAATAAAAATAAAAAATTCTCCAAAATTATTGAATGGTGAATGCAAGTAGTTACTAGAACAGAAATATCAGAAGAGGTGACCGTCCACAGCCCTACAAAGGACCTCAGGGCTGTCTGTTCAGTGAGCCTTCTTTTAGGACAGTAGTCTTTGTCACAGACAGACAGCATAATGTATTAGTCCAGAGGAGTATGATAATCCATTATAAATGTAAAATAAAGATGTAAAATGTCAGAAACATACTATACCCACCAAAACCAATTTGATACATATGCAAATTAACCTGAGATGAGTCAGAGCTTGAAAATATGACTCTTCCCTGGTCACACAAGTAAGATATGACTCTTTTATGTTAATTTGCATATGTATCAAATCGTTTTTTTTTGCACAATGAAAGCACACAGAGCTATGGGGACTGGGTATTGCGGATGTGCTAGCGGCCATCTAGCAACCCATGTCCTCAGCTCTATTCCCCAAATCCCGGTGACAGGTTCCCTTTAAGCACAATTAAGGCCAGGTAATTAAGCACTCCCACAAAATGTTTTATTCTCTGACCTGTTAGAAGGGTATATGATGTAATCTGTGGTGAAGACAATATTTTTACCAGTGGCTGTATTTGTGAGTTATTACCTCCCTTCTGTGTCATGTGACCAGCAATCAGAATTTCCAAATAACACAGCATCTTATGTGTGGACAGGAACCCAGATTCTCTATGTATTCCTATGGGAGCCTCAATGTCAGTCTCATAGAAATGAATAGAGAAGTAACTGACTTACTTCCCTATGTCAGTTGGAAATCAGTGTGCTGGTCATATGACACAGCTGAGGATCAGAAGGGAGGTTATAATCAAAAATACAATCACTGGTAAGAAGATTACCCTCAACACAGATGACATCGTGTACCTTTCTAACAGGTCAGAGAATAAAGATTTGTGTGGGAGTTCTACTTTAAAGGGGTTCTGCAGTTCTTTTAAACTGATGATCTATCCTCTGGTCCTGCCGATCAGCTGTTTGAGAAGGCAGCGGCGCTATTCACTGTTTACCGCAGGCCCAGTGACGTCACGACTTAGTGTCACTGGCCTCCAGTCAAGTGAACAGAGCTTAGCCCCACCCAGGCCATTGATACAAGTCGTGACTGAGGGAAACCAAGAGAAGGCCGCGGCCTTCTCAAACAGCTAATCGGCGGGGGTCCCGGGGGTTGGATGCTGAGGATAGATCATCAGTTGAAAAGGACGGCAGAACCCCTTTAAGGAACTAAAACGCAGCATGCCTAATTAACTCTGCATTATTTTTAATTCAATGTGTGAGTGAAATTCAAAAAATTTCTATTTACTTCAATGTAATGTTTTTGCTTTGGTTTTAATGTACATAAAAATTGCAGTAAGTGCGAACATAATCTTATAATTCAGCTGCTCAGAGCTCACACTCCACTGTTAGGGGACGGTTAATTTTAGGAAATCTAAACCACTGAAGTCAAATATATTTATATATGAATATGATATAAAAAAAAATTAAAAAAAATTATATCTATATATATATATATATATATAATAAAAATATATATATTTTTTATATATAAATTTGTATAAATATATATACATACACTTAAATGCCAAAAATAACTGTAGGATAACTTTTCCCTTTGCCACATGCTATAGTAAATGGTTGCATAAGTCTATTCCTGAACGACATTATTTGCAGAAGAATAATACGTCTTATCAGCATCCAGGAATAAACACGAGACAGTTTGCAGATAAAACTCCCTCTATTAGATAAACTGGAGCAGCAGCTGTGAATATGTCACCCGCTACCCGCGGCTCCAGCACTTCATCCACCAGGCGCATCATCATATTGAATTATAATAAATGAGAGAACATTTCCCTTTCATCATTTCCATTTAAAGAATTTCCCTTTGTGTTGTTCCCATTAATAATGGATGCAGCTAAAGAAGGAGTTACTGTGGAATGGAAACTGACAAAAGAGGGACGCTTAGGCACGCAGCCGTACCACTGAGACTGGATTGTTATTCAAGCTCTGGCAGTTTAAAGAAAGTTTGGAAGATTGAGATCACAGCCGTCTTCGTGCACATTCTGATTATAGAAGAATAAAAGGCGTTCTTTGTAATCATGTATGGCAGCTACCTGTTTACTCAATGGTTCGGGGGAGCATAGCAGATATGTGCAACAAGAAAAATAGGACACTGCCGAGAGAAGAGTCATTGTTCCTTTGTTGCGCTGCAAAGTATGGCACGTCAAACAGGAGTCCTAAATGAAAACTATAAAAGTACTGGCGCTGCTCAAGATATAGCTACTGAAAAGCAGGGGTTGTCCCCACACCAAACAGAGCACCTTGTTCAAGTGCTGCAATGTAATTGTGCAAAAACAGAAAAACAACGATGACAGTGTATTACATGACCAGGAACTGTAGGTAGAATATGTATGTATATATATATATATATATATATATATATATATATATATATATATATATATTCTTAAACTTAAAGGGGTTGTCCACTTTTTACTATGGATGACTTATCCTCAGCATCAGAGCTGTTTGAAGAGAACGCAGTGCTGGTATAAGCGCTGCTTTCTCTGCTCTGTTTACCTGCTTGCCGCAGCAGTTCCATATATGGCGTCCCCATTCACTTCTATGGGACGGCTCCCTTCTGTTCAAGTGAATAGGACAGATCACAGAGCAGAGAAAGCAGTGCTCAGATAAGCGTGCTGCCTCCTCAAACAGCTGATTGGCGGGGGTGCCGGGAGATAGCGCGCCCCCCCTGCCCCTCCACAATCTGATATTGATGACCTATCCTGAGGATGGTTCATCAGTAGTAAAAAGCAGAGGTAGTTATTCTGGAGGAGTGGACGAGCGCTGTCCACTACAGTGTTGGCGGCACTGTGCGGTTTTGGCGCCGACTTCCAGCAATGGAGTTGCACCCGATCAGCTAATTGGCAAGGGTACTAGAGTCAGACCCCCGCCAATCAGCTAGTGATGGCCTATCCTGAGGACAACCTCATTAATGAGTAAAGATTTATGATTGGCTACTGTACAGCACACAGTTCCATATATCTGCCATTTAGCCGAGTGGGGTCTAGGCTATAATGGAGAGTCTGACGTGTACATCAGGGGGCATTCTTGTGATATCTCACTAGATGTCTACTATGTAGCAGAAATTACCTGGCACTGGGATAGTTCTTCTGTTAGGCCGCTTACTTCTTCTTCAAGTTGTAGGATGCGTTCCTGAGCGTTCTGCTTCACAGCCATTCTTCTGCCATTCAGATGTGCCTGTGCAAAAGATGAAGTCCTACAGTAAATGGCTGAATAAATTCACGGTTTTTGGTTTGCGCTTAGCATGTACACCAAGAAACCTCCATCTTGCAGGTATACATCAGTATGTTGGAGAAAAATAAAAAAAATAAAGTATGGAACAGCATACGGCGGCGGCCACAAAGTCAAATAAAGACATGCACATTGGACATATACTTTTGAATAGGGATGCCAGGTGGCACTGTATGGTACCCCCCCCCTCAGGCAATCATTTTACATCAGCGCTATTAGCGCTGGTTCCGGCAGAGATCCGGCACAGACGGATGTTACAGCAATGCTTGCCGGCTCCATAGAGTATAATGGAATCCAGCGGAGATCTGGCCGATACCCCACAAATATGCCAGCATTCGCATGGACCAAAATTGTTGTGTGCAGGATTTAACCATTTGAGATTGAGGCCTATTTTTATTTAAAATTTGGGATTTTTCCTCCTCAACGTTCCAATAACCATAACTTTTTTTTTTTTTTTTTTTTCAAATAACGATATGAGGGCTTATTTTTTTGCGGGACACGATGCATTTTTTGTAAAGCCACCATTTAATTACCATATCTTGTATTCGAAAACAGGGAAAAAAAATGGCACAGGAATTTTTAAAATATTTTAATCGTTCAGAGCAGACATTTTCAGATGCGGCGATACCTAATGTGTTTATTTTTTATTATTGTTTATATATTTTTATATGTGAAATTGATAAAGGGGGGGGGGGGATAATTTTTTTTTTTACTATTAGCCCCCATAGGGTGCTAGTACATAGGATCTTTCGATCCCCACTCCTATAGATCTCTATTAGTCTGAGCTACGCCTCGTGCATGGCATGGCTTCAGCAGATTTCACTGCGGTGGCTCCGATCGGAAGGCAGAGGGAGCCGCATCCCTCTGTCTTCATTCACAGGTGCCGCGATCAGCACTGATTACTGCCTGGGGGGGGGGGGTGTAAATGACGGGGGCGGCACAATCGCCGCTTCCTTCCAGTGTGGGCGGCACCTGCCGTGTATGGAGCGGGCCTGCTCCATACATCCCCTCACACATTATGAAGTACAGTTATGTCATAACGCGTGAAGGCCCCTTTCACACGAGCGAGCCCCACGCATTGGACTCGCAGCGCGAGTATGCAGCAGCTTCCGTCCCGACCTCCCAAAACTGCTGGGGTCGCATAGCATTATATTGATTTATGATTCTATGTACCGTATTTTTCGCCCTATAAGACGCACCTAGGTTTTTGGGGAGGATAATAAGAAAAAAATTTTTTTTACCAAAAAGGTGTGCTTTTGGTGGGTTTGGAACTAATGGTGGTCTGTGGATGACGGACACTGTTATGGGGGAGGGGATCTGTGGATGACGGACACTGTTATGGGGGAGGGGATCTGTGGATGACGGACACTGTTATGGGGGAGGGGATCTGTGGATGACGGACACTGTTATGGGGGAGGGGATCTGTGGATGACGGACACTGTTATGGGGGAGGGATCTGTGGATGACGGACACTGTTATGGGGGAGGGGATCTGTGGATGACGGACACTGTTATGGGGGAGGGGATCTGTGGATGACGGACACTGTTATGGGGGAGGGGATCTGTGGATGACGGACACTGTTATGGGGGAGGGGATCTGTGGATGACGGACACTGTTATGGGGGAGGGGATCTGTGGATGACGGACACTGTTATGGGGGAGGGGATCTGTGGATGACGGACACTGTTATGGGGGAGGGGATCTGTGGATGACGGACACTGTTATGGGGGAGGGGATCTGTGGATGACGGACACTGTTATGGGGGAGGGGATCTGTGGATGACGGACACTGTTATGGGGGAGGGGATCTGTGGATGACGGACACTGTTATGGGGGGATCTGTGGATGACGGACACTGTTATGGGGGGGATCTGTGGATGACGGACACTGTTATGGGGGGATCTGTGGATGACGGACACTGTTATGGGGGGGATCTGTGGATGACGGACACTGTTATGGGGGGGATCTGTGGATGACGGACACTGTTATGGGGGGGATCTGTGGATGACGGACACTGTTATGGGGGGATCTGTGGATGACGGACACTGTTATGGGGGGGATCTGTGGATGACGGACACTGTTATGGGGGGGATCTGTGGATGACGGACACTGTTATGGGGGGGATCTGTGGATGGCACTGTTACAGGGGGGATCTGTGGGTGGCACTGTTATATATAGGGGTGCACCGAAATGAAAATTCTGGTCCGAAACCGAAAATTCAGGATACCCCTTGACCGAAACTGCCTTTTTGCCCAAATACTTTTAAAATACTTTTTTTTAAATGATTTTATTAATAATTCTTTTTCATGAATTTAATAAATCATATTACCCACCCACCCCATAACAGTGCCATCCACAGACCCCCACCCACCCCATAACAGTGCCATCCACAGACCCCCACCCACCCCATAACAGTGCCATCCACAGACCCCCCCCACCTCATAACAGTGCCATCCACAGACCCCCACCCACCCCATAACAGTGCCATCCACAGACCCCCCCCCATTGCCGCTCCAGTACAGACTAGTTATAAAATGTGTACAATTAATAGAAAATAGCGGGGAGGGACTGGGAGGAGGAGCTGGGGGCCGGTGCGTTCACTGTGCTCCGGCCCCCAGCTCCAGTAGTTATAAAATGTGTGCAATTAATAAGGATTCTATTCATGAGGCCCCCTCTGCAGTAGAACATTCAATACAGCCACATCCTACTCACAGGGCTGTGCTGGCCGGCCGGGCAGACGAGCGGCAGCGTCACGACTGACGTCACATGCCTGCGCTGCCTCCTTCATTCAGAAAGTAGGCCGGGCACATGACGTCAGTCGTGACGCTGCCGCTCGTCTGCCCGGCCGGCCAGCATTAAGATGACAGCCCTGTGAGTATGATGTGGCTGTATTGAATGTAATACTGCAGAGGGGGCCTCATGAATAGAATGCTTATTAATTGTACACATTTTATAACTACTGGAGCTGGGGGCCGGAGCACAGTGAACGCACCGGCCCCCAGCTCCTCCTCCCAGTCCCCTCCCTGCTATTTTCTGCCGATATGTATCAATATCGGCCGAAATGGATTAGGTGCATTTTCGGCTGATATTTTCGGCCGCCGGAATTTCGGTGCACCGCTAGTTATATATGTGCCATCCACAGACCCCCCACCCCATAACAATGCCATCCACAGACCCCCCCCAGCCCTCCAGTATACTAATCTAAAATGTCTTATTCAATTAATAGTTATTAAACATGCCCCTTCAGTCGTAATAGTACTGTACATCCTAACCGCTTCAGTACAATGGAGGCAGGCAGGCCGGGTGGCCGGCGCGTCACTCACTGACGTCACTTGCCTGCACCGCCTGTTTCATTCATAAAGCAGGCGGCGCAGGCACGTGACATCAGGGAGTTTCGCTGCCGCCCGCCCAGCCTGCCTGCATTCTACTGAAGCAGTTAGGATGTAAGGTAATAATAGGAGTGAGGGGGCATGTGTAATAACTATTAATTGAATAAGACATTTTAGATTAGTATACTGGAGCAGCGGGCCGGGGCTCTAGTATACTATTGCCGGCCCCCAGCTCCTCCTCCCAGTCCCTCCCCCACTCGCTCATACATCGCAGCCTGCGATGTAAAACTGCCACCATTTTGGGGGAAGAAAAAGTGCGTCTTATGGGGCGAAAAATACGGTAACCCATAGGAGGTCTGGAATGTATTGGAAAACAGTGACATGATGCTGTCAGCGTTATCCAATACGTTCCAGAACTGTAAGGGTTACATAGCATCATAAATCAATATAATGCTATGCGACCCCGGCAGTGCTGGGAGGTCAGGACAGGAGCTGCTGCATACTCAAGCTGCGAGTCCGATGCTCGCACGAAAGGGGCCTAAATGGGACGAGTGCTTCCAATTACACTGCGCAGCCGCTGCAAGCAAGATGACGTGCAGTGTGCTGAAGAGGAAGCAGTGTTCATACAAGCGCTGCCTCCTCTTCAGCTGGTGTCGGATGCCCATGATCAGATATTGATGTCCTATCCTGAGGATAGGGCATAAATATGTACCGCCTGCACAACCCTTTTAATGGCAGTAGATTGTGCATGTGGATATACCATAAGAGTATATGCACACAGCAGTGTAGTTTATGTGGATTTTCATGCAGTTTCGCTGCGTTTCCGCACCAAAGTCTTCCTGTGTTTTTTGAGGATTTTGATGCAGATTTTCCCCAGATCTCGTTCTTTGGATTGCAAAGGGTGAAACTTGCACTAAAAATACACACACTGACATGCTGTTCATCTGAAAATCTGCGCCACAGGTCACATTCAGCTGAGAAATTTTCCTCGACGCATACACGAGATTTAACCTTGCTTCACATTTGCGCGATTCCGGAAGCAGCCTGGCCCCATTAACTATAATGGGGTCCGGCAGTGATCTGGGCGAGATCCGGCAAATATGCAGAGAACGCAGCGGATTTTGTCCAGCCGATTCTCGGCATTGTATGCAGTGTGAATACTTATGGGGTGCCAGCCGGATGTATCGCAGATCCACAATACACTACGGACGTGTGAATGGACTCTAAGTCAATAGTGACAGATCAGTTTTTTTAGTAGCCTAAAAATCCAGATCCGTCACCCATTGACTTTCAATGTATTTAGTGACAGATACGTTTTTTTCCGTTTTGATTTCACACAACCGGATCCTGACAGAACGGATGCATCCTAATGTGTCAAAACAAAACGGATCCGTTTAATTCCTCTGCCGGATCTCAATACTGGAAAGTGTCGCATGATAATTAGCAGCATTGCAGCATGTACTATGATCATCCAGGACATGTGGTGAAGCAGTGCAGGGAACCCAGAGACTATCACACACTTCCCACACGTCAGAAAGGAAGAAAGCAGTACTCAGCATGGCCGTCACTATACCTCACTCTCGGGTGTCCCTGTCCGTGCAGCGGCGGTGCCGTTAGGAGACAGTGCACACTAATCAGAAGGACAGTTCGCCGCTCATCCAGCCCGCCTCTGTACAGCCAATCAGCAGGCAAGCCCCGTTCTTCTATCCAATCACATCTCCAGTAAGTGAGAGAGGAGAGCGCTGATTGGAGGAGCGTGCAGTGTTTACAGCGGTTGTCACAGGTACTGTGGAGGGCGGTGGCCTCTCTCCTGTGCTGCCACAGTAAAGGCTAGAATGTATTGGCGTCTTGGAGGGTGTGACGTCATGAGATCATGTGACTGCTTCTTCCCGCCCCTTACAGACTGCCAGACCCAGATGCAGGGAAAGAACGGGAAAGAGAAGCAGAGCGGCAGGGCTGCGTGCAGAGCAGGGATAGTGCTGCCACTTTGCTCTGGTCTGTGATTTTTGGTGAGGTGTCTGGCAGCAGTATGTTTATGTAGTTTGTAGGGGAGTATATAAGGGGTCTGAGAGCTCCTATAAAGTCACCTACAGTTATATTGCTCATCATACACCCCCCTTACAAGGTATTTTTTAACTAGTTAACCACACTAGTTTTTGTCTGCAGAGTGCCCACTCAGTATGGTGGTTTTGTCTCCTTAGTGCCCCCGTCACATGGTGGTTTTGCCTCCTCTGTGCCCCCTGCACATGATGGTTTTGCCTCCTCTGTGCCCCCTGCACATGGTGGTTTTGCCTCCTCTGTGCCCCCTGCACATGGTGGTTTTGCCTCCTCTGTGCCCCCTGCACATGGTGGTTTTGCCTCCTCTGTGCCCCCTGCACTTGGTGGTTTTGCCTCCTCTGTGCCCCCTGCACGTGGTGGTTTTGCCTCCTCTGTGCCCCCTGCACATGGTGGTTTTGCCTGCGGAGTGCCCCCCCTCACTGGTTTTACCTGCGGAGTGCCCCCCATCCTGTTATTTTGTCTGCAGAGTGCCCCTCCACATGATCGTTTTGCCTCCAATGTGCCCCCTCCACACGGTGGTTATGCTTACTTCGTGCCCCCTACATGGTAAATTTGCCTCTTTAGTGCCCCCATCTGTTGTTTTTTGCCCCTTTAGTGCCCCCACAGAGTAATGTTGCCTCCTTTGTGCCCCTCACACTGTAGTTTTCCCTTCTTAGTACCGCCCACACTGTGGTTTTGCCTGCTGAACCCTCCTCCACACCTCCCTCTATAAACATTATGTACCCTTCTTCACTCCTCCCTCTATATACAATACATACCCCCAGTCATCCATCTATATACATTATATTCCCTCCTCCCTCTATATACATTATATACCCTCCTCCTCATTGGTGGCAGTGGCAGCTTCTTATCGAAGCCCCAGCTGTGTAATCCTGGGGCTCCGATCGGTTACCATGGCAGCCAGGATGCTACTGAAGCCCTGGCTGCCATGGTAATCTCCCTGCTGCTGTGTGTACTATGCACAAGGCACAGAGCAGCAGGGAGAGTGTGAAGTCCTATTCACCCTAATAGAGATCTATCAGGGTGAATAGGACAAGGGATGAAAAGATCCGAGGTTCTAGCCCCTAAAGGTATAGTAAGTAAAAAGTTAAAAGCTAAAAATAATAATAATAAAATAAGTATAAATCACCCACTTTCCCAATTTTCCCAATTTTACATATATAAAATAAATAAACAATAAATAAATAAACATATCACATATCGCCACGTCCGAAAAGTCCAAACTATTCAAATATTAAAAAAATCTCCTATGCGGTGAACGCTGGAACAGAAAAAAAAATGTAAACTGCGCGATTCGTCATTTTTTAAAATTTTGGTGTTTTCTTTTTTTTCGCGTGGTATCGATTTATCGAATGGCATTGAGTATCGCAATACTTTTTTCATTCAGCCTGCAGGCACAGATCGTGCTGCCTGCCAGTGTGGGCAGAGCCTGCAATCCAAAAATCTGCATAATCTCCGCCCACACAGTGCTGCAGCAGGATCTGTGTCTGCAGGGGAGGGTGGACTTTGAGCTTCAGGACGGGACAAGGTGAATAGGTACACAGAGGGGGCATAATGGCCATTTCTACTCTGGAGGGGCACAATGGGCATTGCTAATGTGAAGAGGGCACAATGGGCATTTCTACTCTGGAGGGGGCACAATGGACATTTTTTACTCTGGAGGGGGCACAGAAGGCATTACTACTCTGAAGGGGGTACAGTGCACAAAGGGCATTACTACTATGAAGGGGGCAAAGAGGGCATTATTACTGTGATGGGGCACAATAGGCATTACTAGCACAGAGGGCATTACTACTATTAAGGGGAAACAGAGGGCATTATTACTGTGAAGGGGCACAATGGGCATTATTACTATTAAGGGAGCACAATGGGCATTATTACTTTGAAGAGGGTACAATTGGCATTACTACTATTAAGGGGCATTATTACTGTGAAGGAGGCACAATAGGGATTGTTACTATAAAGGGGGCACAATGGGGATTATTATTGTGATGGGGGCACAAAGAGGGCATTACAACTGTGAAGCGGCACAGATAGGGCATTACTACTATGAGGGGGCACTTAGGGTATTCCTACTATGTGGGGAGGAACTAAGGAGGCATCGCAATGTGTCAGGGGCACTAAGGAGCATCATAATGTGTGGGTGCACCAAGGGATCACCCTGCTGTGAGGGTGCACTTAGGGGTATCATACTCTGTGGAGCACTAAAGGGATATCATACTGTCTAAGGGGCATCATTATTGTTAGGGGGCACTGAAAGGACATTCTTACTGTTTGGTCGGCAGAAAGGAGATTAGGTGGGTTTAGAGGTGTGGATTATTGTAAAAAAATAATAATAATGCAGCGCTACACGCCAATGGTGTCTCTCATATATTATTTTTTTTGCAGGTCGGACCTTCATCTTATAGCAGACTCGGTTATGTGGACCTTTACAAAAAGTACATGAGTACCCCTGCTATATACCCTCCCCACTCCTCCCTCTATATACACTATATACCCTCCTCCACTCCTCCCTCTATATACACTATATACCCTCCTCCCTCTATATACACTATATACCCTCCTCCCTCTATATACCCTCCTCCCTCTATATACACTATATACCCTCCTCCCTTCCTCCCTCTATATACACTATATATACTCCTCTCTCTATATATCCTCCTTCCTCTATATACCTTTCCCAGCTCCTTCCTTTGTATACATCAGAAACTCTCATCCAGTCCTCCCTCTATATACATTATAATATATTAAGGGAGAACAGTATCTAATATATATGTGAACCCCTTTACATACAGTGCACCTCCAACAGAAAAATAAATAGGTATTGGCAAAAAAATTGTGATTATAATCTATAACCGTCCATAAAGTTGAAATAATCAAGATCGTAATATTTTTTTGTTGTTGCAATAATCACCCAGCCCTAGTCCCATTGGTAGCCAGAGGCTTAGTAAGGGCCACGAGGGTTGCATTGTATGAAAGCCAAGCACTGACAGGGAAAATACATTGCCATGCTGAAGTAGGGCAATATATTCTACCAGTGATCAGATAGGTGTTGTCACGATCTGTGTGGGGGGAAAACTCCACACTAAACACAGAAGGAAGGGGAACATAACTGGGCTGAACTGATACAGACAACAAAATGACGGTTATTTGGCGGTTGTCACAACCAGACAGGTGAGCAGCTCTGACAGAAGCCTTTCAGAACCTCCTCCTTGAGTTTTCTTTGTTGTGGTCTTCAGTTCCTCATCTCGTTAGTCTCTCTCAGCTGTCATGTAGTTGGACTGATTGCATCCCTTTAAATTCCGCCCCATAATGCATTATTGGGCGGCTTATACTTCTTCCTGGAGTGTGTGTGCATGCTGATCCTATTTCCCAGTCTGCTACTAAGTTAAGTGCTGTACATTTATCTGTTATTTTCTGTTTGCTGGATCCCAGGTGACCCTGACTCCCTCCGTGTCTGGTGTAGGGAGCCGGTGGTCGTGTCCCCTCACTATTGTAGGGTGTTCAGGTGTTATATAGTCGAGGTACGTGGATATGCAACCATCCACCTTTGGGATTTTTGCATAGGCTGAGCAACCAGAGAAAGTGCCAGGTCTGGTGCAGGGGTCTCCCTTTTGGTTCCTTAGCTTTGGATCCAGTGAGTCATATATGCATGTTGCATTGTCTTGTTTCCTGTACACCGTCCGTGACATTATAAGCCGCCAAAACCGTCTCAAGCATGGATCCGGTTTCACTTTTGGCTGAACGCTTCCAGGGTCTTTCATTGGAGGTAGCTTATCTCCGTAAGACTTTTTCTCAGCTTCAAGTGACCGGTTCAGCTTGTGTTCATGGAGTTTGTTCTGAGCCTAAGATCTCGCTCCCGGATACGTTCTCCGGGGGTAGTGAGAATTTTGTGCGTTTTAGAGAGGCTTGCAAACTCCATTTTCGCCTTCTTCCCCATTCCTCTGGTGATGAGGAACGGAGGGTGGGGATCATTATATCGCTGCTCAGAGGTAACGCTTAGTCCTGGGCCTTTTCGCTGCCGGAGGGGGCACGGCCTCTCCGTTCAGTGGATGAATTCTTTTTAGCCCTGGGTCAGATATATGATGATCCGGATCGTATTGCTCTGGCTGAGTCTAGACTACGTCTATTATGCCAGGGTAAACAATCCGCAGAGATATACTGCTCAGAATTTCGGAGATGGGCAGCTGATACTGGTTGGAATGATGCTGCACTCCGAAGTCAATTTTGCCATGGTCTTTCAGAGGGATTGAAAGATGCATTTGCCTTTCATGAAAGGCCTATTTCCTTGGACTCTGCTATGTCTCAGGCCATTCGTATTGACAGGCGTCTTAGAGAGAGAGGAGAGATCTCTCCTTCCTGTCATACTCAGTCCCAGGACAGTGCAGCGGTCCCATTCTGTGTGCAGGGGTCTCAGTCGCTGTCAGCCCCTTCTGAGCAGGAGCCCATGCAGCTGGGGTTGATTGCTTCTGACAATAGAAGATTCAGCCCGCATGGGAGGGTTTGTTTTTGTTGTGGAGGTATAACTCATTTGGCAAATGTTTGTCCCTCTAGGAGATTCAGGCAGTTCTCTGGGAAACAAAGAGGAAAAAATCTTTTAAAAATGTTCCGTCTGTTACTATTGGCAGGGTTGAGGCGGAAATTGTAGGTTTTCCGTTTGCTTGTAGTTCCCGTTTTGTCCTGCCTGCTAGGGTGGCGCTAGAGAGCAAGAGCATTTTTTGTGAGATTTTTGTGGTGAGTGGAGCAGCTGTCAATCTCATTGATAATCAATTTGCAATAACTCATGGTTTCCAGGTGTGCACTTTGGGAAAGGATATTCCTGTTTTTGCTATTGATTCCGCTCCACTTTCTCAGAAATCATTAAAGGGCATAGTTCACAATATCCGTTTAATTGTGAGTGATGCTCATGTTGAGGATGTGTCATGTTTCGTCCTTAGCGGTTTGCCTACTCCTCTAGTGTTGGGGCTACCCTGGCTCACTAAACATAACCCCACCATTGATTGGCAAGCGAGGCAAATAAATGGTTGGAGTGACTTTTGCAGAGAGAATTGCCTTACGACATCTGTTTCTGAGGTTTCTACTAAGACTGTACCATCTTTTCTCTCTGAATTTTCGGATGTCTTCTCTGAGAGTGGAGTTCAGGATTTGCCCCCGCACAGGGAGTACGATTGCCCTATTAATCTCATCCCAGGCGCCAAGCTGCCTAAATCTCGTTTATACAACCTCTCCCAACCTGAAAGGGTCGCTATGCGTGCTTATATCTCTGAGAGTCTGAGAAAAGGACACATACGACCCTCGAAGTCACCTGTTGCCGCTGGTTTTTTCTTTGTTAAGAAAAAAGATGGTTCTTTAAGACCTTGTCTGGATTTCAGGGAGCTGAACAGTATCACTATTCGTGACCTTTATCCGCTTCCTCTGATCCCGAACCTGTTTAACCGCCTCCGGACCGCCTAACGCAGATGTGCGGTCCGGAGGCGGCAGCCCTGCGCACGACGACGCATATACGCGTCATCTCGCGAGGGCCGGGATTTCCTGTGAACGCGCGCACACAGGAACGGAAGGTAAGAGAGTGGATCTCCAGCCTGCCAGCGGCGATCGCTCGCTGGCAGGCTGGAGATCCGAATTTTTTAACCCCTAACAGGTATATTAGACGCTGTTTTGATAACAGCGTCTAATATACCTCCTACCTGGTCCTCTGGTGGTCCCCTTTGTTAGGATCGACCACCAGAGGACTCAGGTAGCTCAGTACAGTCGCACCAAACACCACACTACACTACACCCCCCCCGGTCACTTATTAACCCCTTATAAACCCCTGATCACCCATGATCACCCCATATAAACTCCCTGATCACCCCCCTGTAATTGATCACCCCCCTGTCATTGATCACCCCCCTGTCAGGCTCCGTTCAGACGTCCGTATGATTTTTACGGATCCACGGATACATGGATCGGATCCGCAAAACGCATACGGACGTCTGAATGGAGCCTTACAGGGGGGTGATCAATGACAGGCGGGTGATCACCCATATACACTCCCTGATCACCCCCTGTCATTGATCACCCCCCTGTCATTGATCACCCCCCTGTAAGGCTCCATTCAGACGTCCGCATGATTTTTACGGATCCATGGATACATGGATCGGATCCGCAAAACACATGCGGACGTCTGAATGGAGCCTTACAGGGGGTGATCAATGACAGGCGGGTGATCACCCATATACACTCCCTGATCACCCCCCTGTCATTGATCACCCCCCTGTAAGGCTCCATTCAGACGTCCGCATGTGTTTTGTGGATCCGATCCATGTATCCATGGATCCGTAAAAATCATGCGGACGTCTGAATGGAGCCTTACAGGGGGGTGATCAATGACAGGCGGGTGATCACCCATATACACTCCCTGATCACCCCCCTGTCATTTATCACCCCCCTGTCATTGATCACTCCCCTGTAAGGCTCCATTCAGACGTCCGCATGATTTTTACGGATACATGGATCGAATCCACAAAACACATGCGGACGTCTGAATGGAGCCTTACAGGGGGTGATCAATGACAGGCGGGTGATCACCCATATACACTCCCTGATAACCCCCCTGTCATTGATCACCCCCCTGTAAGGCTCCATTCAGACGTCCGCATGTGTTTTGTGGATCCGATCCATGGATCCGTAAAAATCATGCGGACGTCTGAATGGAGCCTTACAGGGGGGGTGATCAGTGACAGGGGGGTGATCACCCTGATCACCCCCTGTCATTGATAACCCCCCTGTAAGGCTCCATTCAGACGTCCGCATGTGTTTTGTGGATCCGATCCATGGATCCGTAAAAATCATGCGGACGTCTGAATGGAGCCTTACAGGGGGGGTGATCAGTGACAGGGGGGTGATCACCCCCTGTCATTGATAACCCCCCTGTAAGGCTCCATTCAGACGTCTGCATGTGTTTTGCGGATCCGATCCATGTATCCATGGATCCGTAAAAATCATGCGGACGTCTGAATGGAGCCTTACAGGGGGGTGATCAGTGACAGGGGGGTGATCACCCTGATCACCCCCTGTCATTGATAACCCCCCTGTAAGGCTCCATTCAGACGTCCGCATGTGTTTTGTGGATCCGATCCATGTATCCATGGATCCGTAAAAGTCATGCGGACGTCTGAATGGAGCCTTACAGGGGGGTGATCACCCTGATCACCCCCTGTTATTGATAACCCCCCTGTAAGGCTCCATTCAGACGTCCGCATGTGTTTTGCGGATCCGATCCATGGATCCGTAAAAATCATGCGGACGTCTGAATGGAGCCTTACAGGGGGGGTGATCAGTGACAGGGGGGTGATCACCCCCTGTTATTGATAACCCCCCTGTAAGGCTCCATTCAGACGTCCGCATGTGTTTTACGGATCCGATCCATGGATCCGTAAAAATTATACGGACGTCTGAATGGAGCCTTACAGGGGGGTTATCAATGACAGGGGGATGATCAGGGAGTCTATATGGGTGATCACCCCCCTGTCATTGATCACCCCCCTGTAAGGCTCCATTCAGACATTTTTTTTGGCACAAGTTAGCGGAAATTTTTTGTTTTGTTTTTGTTTTTGTTTTTTCTTACTAAGTCTCATATTCCACTAACTTGTGTCAAAAAATAAAATCTCACATGAACTCACCATACCCCTCACGGAATCCAAATGCGTAAACATTTTTAGACATTTATATTCCAGACTTCTTCTCACGCTTTAGGGCCCCTAAAAAGCCAGGGCAGTATAAATACCCCACATGTGACCCCATTTCGGAAAGAAGACACCCCAAGGTATTCCGTGAGGGGCATATTGAGTCCATGAAAGATTGAAATTTTTGTCCTAAGTTGGCGGAAAGTGAGACTTTGTGAGAAAAAAAACAAAAAAAAATCAATATCCGCTAACTTATGCAAAAAAAAAAAAATTCTAGGAACTCGCCATGCCCCTCATTGAATACCTTGGGGTGTCTTCTTTCCAAAGTGGGGTCACATGTGGGGTATTTATACTGCCCTGGCTTTTTAGGGGCCCGAAAGTGTGAGAAGAAGTCTGGGATCCAAATGTCTAAAAATGCCCTCCTAAAAGGAATTTGGGCCCCTTTGCGCATCTAGGCTGCAAAAAAGTGTCACACATCTGGTATCGCCGTACTCAGGAGAAGTTGGGGAATGTGTTTTGGGGTGTCATTTTACATATACCCATGCTGGGTGAGAAAAATATCTTGGTCAAATGCCAACTTTGTATAAAAAAATGGGAAAAGTTGTCTTTTGCCAAGATATTTCTCTCACCCAGCATGGGTATATGTAAAATGACACCCCAAAACACATTGCCCAACTTCACCTGAGTACGGCGATACCACATGTGTGACACTTTTTTGCAACCAAGGTGGGCAAAGGGGCACATATTCCAAAGAGCACCTTTCGGATTTCGCAGGCCATTTTTTACACATTTTGATTGCAAGGTACTTCTTACACATTTGGGCCCCTAAATTGCCAGGGCAGTATAACTACGCCACAAGTGACCCCATTTTGGAAAGAAGACATCCTAAGGTATTCCGTGAGGGGCACGGCGAGTTCCTAGAATTTTTTATTTTTTGTCACAAGTTAGCGGAAAATGATGATTTTTCTTTTTTTTACTTTTTTCCTTACAAAGTCTCATATTCCACTAACTTGCGACAAAAAATAAAAAATTCTAGGAACTCGCCATGCCCCTCACGGAATACCTTGGGGTGTCTTCTTTCCAAAATGGGGTCACTTGTGGCGTAGTTATACTGCCCTGGCAATTTAGGGGCCCAAATGTGTAAGAAGTACCTTGCAATCAAAATGTGTAAAAAATGGCCTGCGAAATCCGAAAGGTGCACTTTGGAATATGTGCCCCTTTGCCCACCTTGGCTGCAACAAAGTGTCACACATGTGGTATCGCCGTACTCAGGAGAAGTTGGGCAATGTGTTTTGGGGTGTCATTTTACATATACCCATGCTGGGTGAGAAAAATATCTTGGTCAAATGCCAACTTTGTATAAAAAAAATTGGAAAAGTTGTCTTTTTCCAAGATATTTCTCTCACCCAGCATGGGTATATGTAAAATGACACCCCAAAACACATTCCCCAACTTCTCCTGAGTACGGCGATACCACATGTGTGACACTTTTTTGCAGCCAAGGTGGGCAAAGGGGCACATATTCCAAAGTGCACCTTTCGGATTTCACCGGTCATTTTTTACACATTTCGATTGCAAAGTTCTTCTCACACATTTGGGCCCCTAAATTGCCAGGGCAGTATAACTACGCCACAAGTGACCCCATTTTGGAAAGAAGACACCCCAAGGTATTCCGTGAGGGGCATGGCGAGTTCCTAGAATTTTTTATTTTTTGTCGCAAGTTAGTGGAATATGAGACTTTGTAAGAAAAAAATAAAAATAAAAAATCATCATCATTTTCCGCTAACTTGTGACAAAAAATAAAAAGTTCTATGAACTCACTATGCCCATCAGCGAATACCTTAGGGTGTCTACTTTCCGAAATGGGGTCATTTGTGGGGGTTTTCTACTGTCTGGGCATTGTAGAACCTCAGGAATCATGACAGGTGCTCAGAAAGTCAGAGCTGCTTCAAAAAGCGGAAATTCACATTTTTGTACCATAGTTTGTAAACGCTATAACTTTTACCCAAACCATTTTTTTTTTTTTGCCCAAACATTTTTTTTTTTATCAAAGACATGTAGAACTATAAATTTAGCAAAAAATTTATATATGGATGTCGTTTTTTTGCAAAATGTTACAGCTGAAAGTGAAAAATGTCATTTTTTTGCAAAAAAATCGTTACATTTCGATTAATAACAAAAAAAAGTAAAGATGTCAGCAGCAATAAAATACCACCAAATGAAAGCTCCATTAGTGAGAAGAAAAGGAGGTAAAATTCATTTGGGTGGTAAGTTGCATGACCGAGCGATGTGTAAAAAGTGCTCTGGTCATGAAGGGGGTTTCAGCTAGCGGGGCTGAAGTGGTTAACCAGGTGGTTGGGGCTAAAGTCTTTTCCAAATTAGATCTAAGAGGGGCATACAACCTGGTCAGGGTCAGAGAAGGAGACGAATGGAAGACGGCCTTCAATACCCCTGAGGGCCATTTTGAGAATTTGGTTATGCCTTTTGGTTTGATGAATGCCCCAGCCGTTTTTCAGCATTTCGTGAAAAGCATTTTTTATCATTTGATGGGAAAATTTGTATTAGTGTATTTGGATGACATTTTTATTTTTTCTCCTGATTTCAAAACTCATAAGGAACATTTACGTCAGGTCTTGCTCATCCTGCGGGAGAATAAATTATATGCGAAACTGGAAAAATGTGTGTTTGCGGTTCCAGAAATTCAATTTCTGGGGTTTCTTCTCTCCGCTTCTGGTTTTCGCATGGACCCCAAGAAGGTCCGCGCTGTGCTTGAGTGGGAGCTTCCTGAGAATCAGAAGGCGCTGATGCGTTTTTTGGGCTTTGCCAATTATTACAGGAAGTTTATTTTGAATTATTCCTCTATTGTTAAACCACTCACTGATATGACCAGAAAGGGGGTAGATTTTTCTCCTTGGTCAGTAGAAGCGCGTAAGGCTTTTTCTAATATCAAGGAGAGTTTTGCTTCCGCTCCCATCTTGGTGCAACCTGATATTTCTTTACTCTTCATAGTTGAGGTTGATGCTTCTGAGGTGGGTGTGGGGGCGGTCTTGTCTCAGGGTTCCTCTCCTGCCAAATGGCGACCGTGTGCCTTTTTCTCTAAAAAAACTCTCCTCCGCAGAGAGAAATTACGATGTGGGAGATAGGGAATTGTTGGCCATCAAGTTGGCTCTTGAGGAATGGCGCCATTGGCTAGAGGGAGCCAGATACCCTATTACCGTATTTACTGATCATAAAAATCTGGCCTACTCGGAGTCAGCCAAGCGTCTGAACCTGAGACAGGCCAGATGGTCTTTGTTCTTTTCTAGGTTTAATTTTGTTGTCACGTTCCGCCCTGGGGTTAAGAATGTGAAGGCAGATGCCCTGTCACGTTGTTTTCCGGGAGGCAGGAATTTTGAAGACCCGAGTCTCATTTTGGCTGAAGGTGTGGTGGTCTCTGCTCTTTTTTCTGAATTGGAGGCAGAGGTGCAAGCAGCCCAGTCAGAGGCTCCTGATCTTTGTCCTCCTGGGAGGTTGTTTGTGCCTCTCGCTTTAAGACACAAGATTTTTAAGAAACACCACGATACGGTCCTTGCTGGGCACCCGGGGGCAAGAGCTACACTGGATCTTATCGCTCGGAGATTCTGGTGGCCTGCGCTTCGTAAGTCGGTTGAGGGCTTTGTGGCAGCCTGCGAGACTTGCGCTCGTGCCAAAGTCCCTCATTCACGGCCATCAGGTCCTCTCCTTCCCTTACCCATTCCTTCCCCTCCTTGGACACATCTGTCCATGGACTTCATAACAGACCTGCCTCGTTCCTCGGGGAAGACTGTGATTCTGGTGGTGGCTGACCGTTTTAGCAAAATGGTGCATTTCATCCCTTTTCCTGGTTTGCCCAATGCTAAGACGCTGGCGCAGGCATTTATTGATCACATTGTCAAATTGCACGGTATTCCTTCAGACATAGTCTCTGATAGGGGCACGCAGTTTGTTTCCAGATTCTGGAAGGCTTTCTGTTCTCGCTTGGGGGTTCGGTTGTCATTCTCTTCTGCTTTCCACCCGCAGTCGAATGGCCAGACAGAGCGCGTCAATCAGAATCTGGAGACATATCTGAGCTGTTTTGTGGCGGAGAATCAGGAGGATTGGTGTTCTTTTTTGTCCCTTGCTGAGTTTGCTTTAAATAACAGTCGTCAGGAGTCCTCTGATAAGTCACCATTTTTTGGTGCATATGGGTTTCATACGCAGTTTGGGACTTTCTCGGGAGAGGGGTCTTCTGGTTTACCTGATGAGGACAGATTCTCCTCGTCTTTGTCATCTATTTGGCAAAAGATTCAGGATAATTTAAAGAGCATGAGTGAGAGATATAAGCGTGTGGCAGATAAGAGACGTGTGCTTGGTCCGGACCTGAATGTTGGTGATCTGGTGTGGTTGTCTACCAAGAATATCAAATTGAAGGTTCCCTCCTGGAAGTTGGGTCCTAGGTTTATTGGGCCCTACAAAATCCTGTCTGTCATCAATCCTGTTGCCTACCGTCTTGATCTTCCTCAGACTTGGAAGATCCATAATGTTTTTCATAAGTCCTTATTGAAACCTTATGTTCAACCCATTGTACCCTCGCCTTTGCCTCCTCCTCCGATTATGGTTGATGGGAATCTTGAATTTCAGGTCTCTAGGATTGTGGATTCTCGTCTTGTCCGCGGTTCTCTCCAGTACCTTGTTCATTGGGAGGGTTATGGTCCTGAGGAGAGGATGTGGGTCCCAGTGACGGACATTAAGGCCTCTCGTCTCATCAGGGCTTTCCATAGGTCTCATCCTGAGAAGGTGGGCTCTGAGTGTCCGGAGTCCACTCGTAGAGGGAGGGGTACTGTCACAACCAGACAGCTGAGAAGCTCTGACAGAAGCCTTTCAGAACCTCCTCCTTGAGTTTTCTTTGTTGTGGTCTTCAGTTCCTCATCTCGTTAGTCTCTCTCAGCTGTCATGTAGTTGGACTGATTGCATCCCTTTAAATTCCGCCCCATAATGCATTACTGGGCGGCTTATACTTCTTCCTGGAGTGTGTGTGCATGCTGATCCTATTTCCCAGTCTGCTACTAAGTTAAGTGCTGTACATTTATCTGTTATTTTCTGTTTGCTGGATCCCAGGTGACCCTGACTCCCTCCGTGTCTGGTGTAGGGAGCCGGTGGTCGTGTCCCCTCACTATTGTAGGGTGTTCAGGTGTTATATAGTCGAGGTACGTGGATATGCAACCATCCACCTTTGGGATTTTTGCATAGGCTGAGCAACCAGGGAAAGTGCCAGGTCTGGTGCAGGGGTCTCCCTTTTGGTTCCTTAGCTTTGGATCCAGTGAGTCATATATGCATGTTGCATTGTCTTGTTTCCTGTACACCGTCCGTGACAGCGGTTTATAATGTCACGATCTGTGTGGGGGAAAACCCAGGAGGGAAGGGGAACAGTTACTGGACCTGGAAACTAGGGAAGAAACAGGTCAGCTCCTAAACAACCCTAATCCGGGCCCTAACTACCTATCAATATGAATAGACCTTGAAGGTAGGAATATTCATATGCTGGATACCTAGACCCTTATATCCCTATAAGGCCCTGGAATGAGGTTAGGATCAGAGACAACCCATTCCTCCCCAGATGGCCGAATGGAAGTTTCTGTCTCATGCCCAGATACAAACAACAGGGAATATAACAAACACAAAACAATAAGAAAAGACAAGACTTATCTGACAGTAGAAAACTGGCAACTTCAGAAGCACCACAGAGTACAACCGACCAGCTAGTTAGAAGGCAGGAAGAAAATCTATAAACCGCACCTCCAAGAGTTAGAAGAGGCTACTTATGGGAAAGGTAATTTACCAACAAGCAACACCTGAAGCAAGGGGTGTGGCATTCACCAAAACACAGACACAATAAGATCCACAGTGAACTTGTCAATTTAACCCACGAGTTGCCAGTCTCTCCGATCTCCTGATACCTGCCACGGGAGTGTCCGTGACAGGTGTAAGTTAAAGTCTCCTAGTGAAAAAAATAAATAAATACTTTCTTGTGAATGACATCGGGGGACACACCACCATGGGTGTAAGCCTAGCTGCCAGTAGGAGGCTGACACTAGAAGGTCTGTACACTCCCCACAGACGCAGTCATGCCCTGTCCCTTTTTTCTGTAGGTTTTGCTGCTTTTACTATTTTTGATTTTTTTTTTTACTTATTTTTTTACTTTCCTCAATCTGCAATTTTTGTCCTGTGGCAAGAGGGTCTTCATCATGAGTCTCCCTGTGGGCACGTACTTCAGTAACCTCGCCAGTCGCCAAGTCCCACATTAGTGCATCTGCATTTGAATACTGGCAATCCCACTCATGTGTGCGTTTGCCGAATGGGTGACCCTGCTTCACCCCAAAGATGCTAGGTGGCAAGTATGGGCCTTCCTCCTTTTCCATTCTTTTTAACCTTAGTGTGTGTTCCCTCCACTTTCTTCTGCTAGGACTGTGCTTCACTAGTGTCTTACCACCTCCTGAGACCCAGGAGCACTCGTTGCCCAGAATATTTTTCCTCCCGACCATCACATCTACCAGGGTGGCTTCCATTGTAGTATTTTTTTGAGTGGTTTGTTCATCACCGCGATCTCTTCTTATGTTCCGAAAGAGCTGGCAGACCTCTGGAACGTCATGCAAACAGGACACAGGCAGATACAGACCAGGGACTAACAGAATACTTATTTACACATGTAATAAACGAACATGACAGTAACAGATAAGCAAGTTAAGCAATAGTGGTAGAACTACCACTGCACCAAGTGCGCAGGCAAGGCAGGAGGCCAAACCCAGAAGGCCGGAGAGCCATCGAGCCCCGTTCTTCACAGAGCCCTTAGTGGTGGGGATGAACTTGGCCGAGGGCTCACTGGTCGCATCTCCAGGAAGGTCCCGGTACACTTGGCCGCTACCTGCAGAGAACCACAGACAACAACAGGACTGGAACTCAAACAAACTCAGGACATGGATCAGATAAGACAAACAGGAACCAGCACACAAGCAGAAGGGCAGATGGCAAAACCCTCTGGGTGAGCAGCAAGGGGCTACACCCAGCATGGCACAAGATAGACTGACCACAAGCCCTACAGCTAACAGAAATAGCTGCAATAAGGAGGGCACCTGATAAGCCACACCCAGGAACAGACCAGGGAATGTTAACCCCCACCAGAACCAGGAGTAACCAGAAGCATAAAACATGCAATCGCAAGTGTCAGTTCACACCAGTCACAGAATGCTGCAGCCAGCACACCCCAAATAACAACCAGCATGGACAGGATAACCCATAGCCAGTACGAAGTTACAGGCAGCCAGCCTACACAACAAGGAGTGACAGAACCACACTGGTGATACAAACACAAAAGCATCCATACTCAGACCCTGTTCACACTCAAGGCCGCAGCCAGCATGCATCACAGAACCAGCATACATGGGAACACCCACAGCCAGTACACAAAGTGCGTGCAGCCAGCTTGCACGGCACCGGTGACAGGAGCCACAGAGATATGGACGTAGGGGAGACACAAACACAGGCAACAGTTCATACACCGCACGCAGCCTGAAGCAACCAACATACACACGTGCACATGTGTCAGCCTGCAGCCAGTACGCATGCAGCTAGTCTGCACGGTAACAACTTTCACATTGAACTGCACTGTGACATGTCTAATAGCCTGTAGCACCAATGGCGCCTTCATCTATTCTTGGGAGGGGGTCTTCCTTCCCTCCCAATCCTTTCTAAGCGTGTATTCCCTGTAGGCTGACTTCTTCGACTCCTCTACTTCGATTTTGAGCTTTCCACCGGTGTTCATCAGCTCCTGTGTCCAGCACCTCCTCTAAAGATCCTCCA
Source organism: Bufo gargarizans (assembly GCF_014858855.1). Classification (NCBI taxonomy): domain Eukaryota; kingdom Metazoa; phylum Chordata; class Amphibia; order Anura; family Bufonidae; genus Bufo; species Bufo gargarizans. The sequence goes on along the minus strand of NC_058080.1, from coordinate 415,291,858 downwards.
TCTCTCCTACAGCTGCTGCAGCACCATTTTTGGGGACACCGTATCTGGGGCTCAGTAGGGTAGCCTCTGGCTGATTTATTTTTTTTTTTCTATTTCCGGCTCCTTCCTCAGCCTCCATGTCCTGTTCTAAGGAAGGCACCCATAGGCCGCATGCCTCCCTTACTGTACCCCCTGTCCCTCCCCCACTGGGATCACTACATATTTCACGTGCGCCCACTTAACAATATTTTGCAGGTCATGCTCCACCCCCAGACCTATGGTTTAGTCTCAAAAGTCCCACTTCTCAGCATACTCGAGTCCCTCTCTGGACTATGTCTAGCGATGTCACCTTTCCTATGGTTCTTTCTACCGCCTCAAGGGACAACGCTGATTCTGATTTTGAATTTAAGCAGAGCACTAGGCTATATTTGGCCATGTAGGACCTCATCAAGGGAGTCAATAATACTGTGTGTTCCTGGCTGAACTCTTCTACTGAACTGTTGGCATTGCGTTACTACACTTCAGAACATGCGCTGCCAAGCAGGAACACTCTGCATTATAAATTATAAGGCATTGAGTTTGTCACAAGAGCAGTTATCAGTCTGAGAAATACTGCTGTCACACAGAGTGCATTTCACAGACTGAATATGCTGATGTAAAATTGGCCTAAGGGTGCACTTAGTTTTTCACACACAGATTCTGAATTGTGACCTTGTTTTTTAAAAGGTGTTTTTTATAAAGTTGGATTTACTAAATTTTTATATCTTCCAAGGACTATGTTTTTTTTATTATGTCTTGATACAGAAAACCATAGAAGTCAAGAGTGTGTACTATAAAGCTAGGGCCAGATAATAAAATAGTATTTTCATTTTAGGCTACTTTCACACTGGCGTTTTTGGGTCCGCTTGTGAGATCCGTTTCAGGGCTCTCACAAGCGGCCCAAAACGGATCAGTTCAGCCCCAATGCATTCTGAATGGATAAGGATCCGTCTTGTATCTGCACAGACAGATTTGCACCGATAATGCAAATGCCTGTATCCGTTCAGAACGGATTCGTTTGCATTATTCTTTAAAAAAAAAGTCTAAGTCAAAACAGATCCGTCCTGACTTACATTGAAAGTCAATGGGGGACTGATCCGTTTTCAATTGCACCATATTTTGTCAATGAAAATCTGTTTTCACTGACACAATATGGTGCAATTGAAAACGGATCAGTCCCCCATTGACTCTTTTTAATCTCTGCATCAAAAAGAATGTGGACACTCCTGTGTCCCGTCATGTCAACACCTGTCACTCGGGGGATATTGGGTCTATCTGTTTTCAGGGGATAGAGATTGTCAGACCTTTTCGTAGAGGGGGCAACCTGGATCAGAGGGTCCTTCAAAAAGGGGCGCAATGGACCTTTAAATTGGGGGCCCTTCACCCTAACGGGCTGAATGACCATATATCATACCTCAGTTTCATTGAATAGTCGCCTAAAAAAACGGTGCCCCCCCCTTTTTTTTATTTTTTATTAATGAGTGCTGACTTTTTGTATGCTCCCCCTGATTAAAATTCAGATCTGATACATATCGTATATACTCGAGTATAAGCCAACCCGAATATAAGCTGAGGCCCCTAATTTTACCCCCAAAAAATTGGAAAAATTATTGACTCGAGTATAAGACTAGGGTGGGAAATGCAGCATATGTGGGGGATCTGTGGAGGACAGTGTTATGTGGGGGATCTGTGGAGGACAGTGTTATGGGGGATCTGTGGAGGACACTTATGGGGACCTGTGGATGGCACTGTTATGGGGTGGATCTGTGGAGGACGCTGTTATGGGGTGGATCTGTGGAGGACGCTGTTATAGGGGATATGTGCTATGACACATAGGGCCATGAGGGGGGGGCAGCATAAGACATATAGCATCTTATGCTGGTCCCTCTCATGGCCCTATGTGTCCCCTCATGTGTCCTAAACTGCGCACATAACTGGCTTTGTGTGTAAAGTAATTTACTAGTGTGTAAAACAATCTCTCTCCTGTACTCACTGTTAAGATGAATGCACTACAGCGGGCGGGAGCTGGCTGGCCGGCGCGTGACTGACATCACTTAGTAACGCTCCTCCCACTTCAGGAAGCAGGAGCGTTACTAAGTGACGTCAGTCACGCGCCGGCCGGGCCGCTCGCTGCAGCGGCATTTTCGGGTCAGCCAAATCGAGAATCGAGTATAAGACGAGGGGGCTTTTTGAGCACAAAAATATGTGCCAAAAAACTCGTCTTATACTCGAGTATATACGGTATATGGCACTTTTTAAACGTTTCGTTCTTCCTCCCGTGTTAACCAATAGCGATTGTTCACAGTTTTTGTGATGCAGACAGTCTAAGGGTCCATTCACACGTCCGTTTTTTCTTTCCTGATCTGTTCCGTTTTTTGCGGAACAGATCAGGGCCAGATCAGGACCCATTCATTTTCAATGGGTCCTGGAAAAAATCGGACAGCACAATGTGTGCTGTCCGTTTCCGTTGTTCCGTTCCGCATGTCCGTTTAAATATAAAACATGTCCTATTATGTTCCTGAAAAATCGGATCCTGGTACAATGCAAAGTCAATGGTTCCGCAAAAAACGGAAGACATTCGGATGTCATTCCGTATGTCTTCCGTTTTTTGCGGAATCCGTTCCTGGAAACACATAGCAAATATTTTTTTTTTTTCAAAGAAATCCAAACAACTTTATTTGATTATTGAAATGTATACATGTTTCCGTTTTTTGCGGATCCGCAAAAAACGGATGACATACGGATGACATACGGAAACATTTTCAGGAACAACGGATCCGCAAAAAACGGACCGAAATTCGGATTATAGAAAAATACTGACGTGTGAATGTAGCCTAAGCCTGTAGTGTGCTCCCTATGGATAATGACATCTACATAGGCGGTTGCTGCTGATTTTTGTCATTTCCTTCACATATCCCTTCTCGATATTCCATCCAGCATTATTAAATGTTTTGCCAAGTATTACTCTATACATATACACTATACCTAGATGCAGGCTTACTTTGGTCTAGCCAGCTTGATGTGGGAGGTGTATAGGCACCCCGCCCCTTCCACACATGATTGGCAAACATGCGATCCTTGCGTCATCAATGGGGGAGGGCTTTCCTCCTTAAATCAGAGCGCTTTCGGCCGCCGCCTCACGGCCGTACTAGAGCCGATTGTGCGGTCATGCTGTTGCTTTGAATGAATGAATGAGATATCTAAGCTTAGATAGGCAGGTTATTTTTGGTCCTGATAATTCTTACATAGATGAAACTCGTTGAGCCAGTATTACTGCGATAGCATGAGCTAGATGACAGTTCTCTTGGGAAGTAGGATTGGGTGCGATCTTGCAGGATACCTTTGGCTCTGGTGCTACAACCTGAATTATACAGCACAGAGGTGATCCATGCGTGACACAGTGTATCAGGACGCCGTATCACCAGGGCACCCTGATCTGCACCCAACCCTGTTCATCATCCCAATCTAATCACCACAGCCTGTCTGAGAGTGCTGGGACATTGTAGTGTCTATCACACAAATACACTCTTGTCTCCTGGCTCTCATGCTACCACTATAGCATCAGCTGTTGGTGATTATACACACGGTGGGTTCACATGTCACTGTTTGTTTGAGCACTTGGTTAGTGCCACCCCACCTGCCTATAATTATTAGGGATTTTCTAGGTCACGTTCTTCCCCCTATTTTATTGATATACCAATAAAAGTTACATTTTAGCGTATCCCACACCTTCCGTGATCCAAACCTCCGTCCTAGCCTCAAATCACGCAGTGGTACAGATTTTGCTCAAGAATATCCCTGTATTTAGCACCATCCATCTTTCCCTGAACTCTGACCAGTTTCCCAGTCCCGGCTGCGGAAAACATTCCCACAGCATGATGCTGCCACCACCATGTTTGTATCAATAGTTTGAAGACAGCATACCAAGGAATGCATATAGCTTTAAATTCAATATTTTATTTTACTAGTGGTACAATCTCATAGTGACATTTATTGCTTATTGCAACGTTTCGGGCTCAATTCGGTGCTCTTTATCAAGCTGAAAGGCCAGTCATATTACTTCCACGGCGTGCCACCACCATGTTTAACTGTGGGGATGGTGTTCTTTGGGTGATGTTATATGTTGGGTTTGCGCCAGACATATCGTTTTCTTTGATGACCGAAAAGTTCCATTTTATTCTTATCAGACCAGACCACCTTCCTCCATACATTTTGGGAGTCTCCCACATGTCTTTTCGCAAACTCACAACGTGCCTTTTTTTTTTTTGCTGAAAGTAATGGCCACTCTGCCATAAAGTCCAACTCTATGGAGCGTACAGCTTATTGTCGTCCTATGTAAAGATACTCCAGTCTCTGCTGTGGAACTCTGCAGCTCCTCCAGGGTTACCGTAGGTCTCTGTGCTGCCTCTCTGATTAATGCCCTCCTTGCCCGGTCTGTGAGTTTTGGTGGGCGGCCGTCTCTTGGCAGGTTTGCTGTTGTGCCATGTTCTTTCCATTTGGTTATGATAGATTTGATGGTGCTCCTGGGGATGATCAAAGATTTGGATATTTTTTTATAACCTACCCCTGACTTATACTTCTCAACAACATTGTCCCTTACTTGTTTAGAGAGTTCCATAGTCTTCATGGCAGTGTTTGGTTAGTGATGCCTCTTGCTTAGGTGTTGCAGCCGCTGGGGCCTTTCAAAAGAGGTGTGTATATTTAATGACAGATCATGTGACACTTAGATTGCACATAGGTGGACATCATTTCACTAATTATGTGACTTCTGAAGGTAATTGGTTGCACCAGAGTTTATGGGCTTCCTAACAAAGGGGGTGAATACATACGCACATGCCAATTTTCTGTTTTCTATTCCTAAACAATAGTTTTAGTTATATTTTTTTCCTCATTTCACTTCACCAACTATTGTGTTCTGATCCATCAAATAAAATTCAGATTAACAAAACATTGAACTTAAGGCTGTAATGTAACAAAATACGAAAAAAGTCAAGGGGGGTGAATATACTTTTTGTATATATCCTGAGCACTTTATATACAGGCTACAATATATAGTCTGCAGGGGGAAACTCAAATAAGCCCATATGGTAGGCAGGAATACCTCATACAATACTCATAGTCAATAAAAAGGCAGAGGTCAGGGCAGGTAGCGTTTGTGTGATTCCGTGAAACTAATGGGAGGTCAGGGCAGACAGTAAAGGGTCAGTATAGTAGACAAGCTAAGGTCAGGGCAGACAGCAAAGTATCAGAAGTGTTTGGTACACTGGCAATCAGAATGCATATCGGTTAACTGCTTTAATGGTTAGAGGAAATGTCACCACAAAATGCAGTGAAATCTGCAGGAAGTATGATATACAGTTGTGTTCAAAATATTAGCAGTCAGACATCACTAACCTGATCAATCACTGTTTTTGGTAGAAATTATATTTCTACATGGCAAATATTTTACTAGCAGGTGTAGTAGAGTAATATAAACCCAACAGACCCAACAGTCATGACATGCATGCTGATGATTCTCTGTAATTCAATCACTTATTGAAATGGGCATGTTCAAAATAATAGCAGAGGGGAGTTCAATGAGTGCGGTCATTCTTTGAAAATGTTGTACATGCTGGTTACAGTGCATTTCTCTCTGAAATTCTGAGGAAAATGGGTTGTTCCAGACATTGTTCAGAAGAACAGCGTGCCTTGATTAAAAAGTTGATTGGAGAGGGGAAAACATATAAAGAAGTGCAGAAAATGATAGGCTGCTCAGCTAAATGATCGCAAATGCTTTAAAATAGCAACCAAAACCTGAAAGACGTGGAAGAAAGCGAAAAACTACCATTCGAATGGATAGAAGAATAGCCAAAATGTCAAGGACTCAGCCAACAATCCGCTCCAGAAAGATCAAAGAAGGTCTAAAGTTACCTGTGAGTACCGTTAGAATTAGAGGACGCCTATGTGAAGCCAAGCTATCTGCAAGAAGCCCCTGCAAAGTCCCACTGTTGAAAAAAGACATGTGCTGAAGAGGTTACAATTTGCCAAAGAGCACATTGACTGGCCTAAAGAGACATTTTGCAGGCTAACGAAAGTAAAATTGTTCTTTTTGGGTCTAGTGGTCGGAGACAGTTTGTCAGATGACCACCAAACACTGAATTCAAGCCACAGTACACTGTGAAGACAGTGAAGCATGGTGGCACAAGCATCATGATCTGGGGATGTTTCTCATACTAAGGTGTTGGGTCTATTTATCGCATAGCAGGGATCATGGATCAGTTTGAAAACATCAGAATACTTGAAGAGGTCATGCTGCCTTATGCTGAAGAGGAAATGGGTGTTCCAACAAGATGACCCCAAACACACCAGTAAACGTGCAACATCTTGGTTCCAGACCAACAAGATTGACGTTATAGAGTGGCCAGCCCAATCCCTGGATCTTACTCCAATAGAAAACTTGTGGGGTGACATAAAAAATGCAGTTTCTGAGGCAAAACCAAGAAATAGAGAAGAGCTGTGGAATGTAGTCCAATCGTCCTGGGCTGAAATACCTGTTCACAGGTGGCAGAAGTTGGTTGACGCCATGCAACACAGATGTACAGCAGTTCTCAGAAACAGTGGTTATACAACTAAATATTAGTGAAGTGATTCAAAGGAAAGCAAAATCTTCAAACATTTTCAGTGAATGTTTGAGTTTGTAAAGAAGAATATAGTGTAATATTCACTTTTCTTCATTTTTTTTAGAGGAACAACACAAATTGTATATATTTTCTTCATGTTTTTATTTGGAATAGAATGTAGTGTTCCCAGTGCATTTGTGTGTATGGAAAGAAAAGCTATTAGAAGGATTTTGAGCTTTATTCACTTTTTTAATCACACTGCTATTATTTTGAACACAACTGTAGAGCAGACTGATATATTATTTATTTGGGAAATGATTCTGTAAAACTTGTAATTTTTACATTTATTTCTGCAGCCCTGTGAAGAAGCTATCTCTGTATGCACACTTATACACACAATCAGTCACTGATAACACCTCCCTCCTGTACCAATAGGTATTCACAGGAATATGAAAAATGCAAAGATATAAATGTATAAAGTTGCAGTTTTTACTGTATCTTTTCCTACAAAACTACATATCAATCTGCACAGTTCTTCCTGCTCTGTAACATGGTGCTGTCAGATTGCACTGGATTTTGGGAGCAGGCAGCAACCTGCAAGGAAAGCGCCTTGAATGCTGGCGCCTGGTCCTGCTATCTGCAGCAAAGGAACAAGAAACGGATCTGGTCCACTGGACAGACAGCAGGAGAGTCTGCATGAGCCCACCTGGAGGAGTGAGGTAGCAGCGACATGGACTACCAGTGCAACAGCTTCCCTCCTGATTGATTGACAATAAAACATCTTGGCCGGCCCTAACAATTTTACTCCTGGAACGTTGCTCTGAAAAGCAACACAGATGCAAAGGCTATGCTTCCGCTACTAGAGCAGCAACTGTTCATGCACAGCCACACTTCCGGGTAGCTGCGCATGAGCAGTTACTGCTGCAGGAGCAAAGCCTCTGTGCTTGTCCTGCTGCTTGGAGCTAGATCATCTGGACTAGATATAGGACCCTGTCAATCAAGCGGCAGCGGAAGTGTCATCAGCTGCCATGACAGCCACTCTCAGGTGAAGAACTCTGGATTAAACAAATTGAATTGCTCATTATTATCTGAGAATTAAATATCTTGGAGAAGTCCCGCAATAGCCTAAAATAAAAATCCTCTTATGCTCCTCTATTTCTCAAGGCTCGTTCTCTGTGGCATTGGTCCGGTATGCCTGCTACTGCTTGTTTACAAACTGTGGCGATATATAAGCGTGGCATGTGAGGACCACTGAAAGCAGTGATTAAATGTTTTCATGATTTTCCATACATCTGCATGTCACCAACACTGAGATATGCAGGTGTATGGAAAGTCACCGCTGCAGCCAATAACTGTCCTCAGTGTTAGACAGCTAAGGACGATGAATGGCTTTAGCAGTCACGGGCAGTATACTGGCATGTCCCTGCCACAGTTTGTAAACAAGCAGCAGACGGAATACCAGACTAGTGGTGCTGAGCTGCAATTCTAAGCACGACCACTATCCAATTGACTGTGCTGTGCTTGGTAAGCTGCAAGGAGGCGCTTACTACAAAGAATTGTGGTCTTCTCAAGCAGCTGATTGATGAGGATCCTGAGCATAGGTCATCAATATCAGAATCTCGGAAAACCCATTTAATGCTGTCCACAATCCTAAGAAATATAGGGAGATAGTTACCCATCATGAAATACCGCAAGGCGTCTGGCTCCAAATTTTTTCTTCAGCAGGACAATGACCCCAGCCATACAGTCAACGTCATTAAAAATTATCCTCAGCGTAAAGAAGAACAAGGAGTCCCGAAGCAATGATATGGCCCCCACAGAGCTCTGATCTAAACAGCATCAAGTCTGTCTGGGATCACATGAAGAGAAAGAAGGATTTGAGTAAACGTACATCCACAGAAGATCTGTGGTTAATTCTTCTAGATGTTTGAAGCAACCTCCCTGTTGGTTTCCTTAAAATATTGTGTGCAAGTGTACCTGGAAGAATTGATGTTTTGAAGACAAAAGGTGGTCACAGCAAATGTTGATTTAATTTGGATTTCTCCTTTGTTTGTTCACTCTGTATTTTGTTGAGTGATAAAAATAAACTATTAAGGCCTCATGCACACGACCGTTGTTTTATTCCGTGTCCGTTGCACCCTTTTGTCGTGATTTTCTGCGGACCCATTGATTTTCAATGGGTCCGTTGAAAACTCGGCTAATGCACCGTTTGCCGTCCGCGATCCGTGGTTCCAGTCCGTCAAAAAAATATAACCTGTCCTATTATTTTCGCGGAAAACGGTTCGCAGACCCATTAAAGTCAATGGGACCACTAAAAAACGCGGAGGCACACAAGATTGTCATCCGCGCGTCCACGTAGTTTTTTTTCCTATCATTTGCATGGCAAACCTGTCTGACTTTTTTTTTTTTTTTTTCCTTTATGTCTGGTGGTCCTTCAAAAATAAAGGAAGACACACGGAAACAAAAATGGAAACGGATCACAGAACAACGGAACCCCATTTTGCGGAACGGAACACAACGGTCGTGTGCATGAGGCCTTACACTTCTATTTTTGAAAGTATTCTTATTTTGTAGCATTTTTCCCACTCCTGCCTAAAATCTTTGCATAATACTGTGTGTGTGTATATATATATATATATATATATATATATATATATATATATATACACGCACACTCACCTAAAGAATTATTAGGAACACCATACTAATACGGTGTTGGACCCCCTTTTGCCTTCAGAACTGCCTTAATTCTACGTGGCATTGATTCAACAAGGTGCTGATAGCATTCTTTAGAAATGTTGGCCCATATTGATAGGATAGCATCTTGCAGTTGATGGAGATTTGAGGGATGCACATTCAGGGCACGAAGCTCCCGTTCCACCACATCCCAAAGATGCTCTATTGGATTGAGATCTGGTGACTGTGGGGGCCATTTTAGTACAGTGAACTCATTGTCATGTTCAATAAACCAATTAGAAATTATTCGAGCTTTGTGACATGGTGCATTATCCTGCTGGAAGTAGCCATCAGAGGATGGGTACATGGTGCTCATGAAGGGATGGACATGGTCAGAAACAATGCTCAGGTAGCCCTGGCATTTAAACGATGGCCAATTGGCACTAAGGGGCCTAAAGTGTGCCCAGAAAACATCCCCCACACCATTACACCACCACCACCAGCCTGCACAGTGGTAACAAGGCATGATGGATACATGTTCTCATTCTGTTTACGCCAAATTCGTACTCTACCATTTGAATGTCTCAACAGAAATCGAGACTCATCAGACCAGGCAACATTCTTCCAGTCTTCAACAGTCCAATTTTGGTGAGCTTGTGCAAATTGTAGATTCTTTTTCCTATTTGTAGTGGAGATGAGTGGTACCCGGTGGGGTCTTCTGTTGTTGTAGCCCATCCGCCTCAAGGTTGTGCGTGTTGTGGCTTCACAAATGCTTTGCTGCATACCTCGGTTGTAACGAGTGGTTATTTCAGTCAACGTTGTTCTTCTATCAGCTTGAATCAGTCGGCCCATTTTCCTCTGACCTCTAGCATCAACAAGGCATTTTCGCCCACAGGACTGCCGCATACTGGATGTTTTTCCCTTTTCACACCATTCTTTGTAAACCCTAGAAATGGTTGTGCGTGAAAATCCCAGTAACTGAGCAGATTGTGAAATGCCCGTCTGGCACCAACAACCATGCCACGCTCAAAATGGCTTAAATCACCTTTCTTTCCCATTCTGACATTAAGTTTGTAGTTCAGTAGATTGTCTTGATCAGGACCACAACCCTACATGCATTGAGGCAACTACCATGTGATTGGTTGACTAGATAATCGCATTAATGAGAAATAGAACAGGTGTTCCTAATAATTCTTTAGGTGAGTGTGTGTATATATATATATACACATATATATCTAATACAGTCAGGTCCATAAATATTGGGACATGGACACAATTGTAACATTTTTGGCTCTATATACTACCACAATGGATTTTAAATGAAACTAGCAAGATGTGCTTTAACTGCAGACTGTCAGTTTTAATTTGAGGGTATTTACATCCAAATCAGGTGAATGGTGTAGGAATTACAACAGTTTGCATATGTGCCCCCCACTTGTTAAGGAACCAAAAGTAATGGGACAGAATAATAATCATAAATCAAACTTTCATTTTTTTAATACTTGGTTGCAAATGCTTTGCAGTCAATTACAGCCTGAAGTCTGGAACGCATAGACATCACCAGACTCTGGGTTTCATCCCTGGTGATGCTCTGCCAGGCCTCTACTGCAACTGTCTTCAGTTCCTGCTTGTTCTTGGGGCATTTTCCCTTCAGTTTTGTCTTCAGCAAGTGAAATACATGCTCAATCAAATTCAGGTCAGGTGATTGACTTGGCCATTGCATAACATTCCACTTCTTTCCCTTAAAAGACTCTTTGGTTGCTTTTGCAGTATGCTTTAAGTCATTGTCCATCTGCACTGTAAAGTGCCGTCCAATGACTTCTGAAGCATTTTGCTAAATATGAGCAGATAATATTGCCCGAAACACTTCAGAATTCATCCTGCTGCTTTTGTGAGCAGTCACATCATCAATAAATACAAGAGAACCAGTTCCATTGGCAGCCATACATGCCCATGCCATGACACTACCTCCACCATGCTTCATTGATGAGGTGATATGCTTAGGATCATGAGCAGCTCCTTTCCTTCTTTATACTCTTCTCTTCCCATCACTTTGGTATAAGTTGATCTTGGTCTCATCTGTCCATAGGATGTTGTTCCAGAACTGTTAAGGCTTTTTTAGATGTTGTTTGGCAAACTGTAATCTGGCCTTCCTGTTTTTAAGGCTCACCAATGATTTACATCTTGTGGTTAACCCTCTGTATTCACTCTGGTGAAGTCTTCTCTTGATTGTTGACTTTGACACACATACACCTACCTCCTGGAGAGTGTTCTTGATCTGACCAACTGTTGTGAATGGTGTTTTCTTCACCAGGGAAATAATTCTTCAGTCATCTACCACAGTTGTTTTCCGTGGTCTTCCGGGTCTTTTGGTATTGCTGAGCTCACCGGTGTGTTCCTTCTTTTTAAGAATGTTCCAAACAGTTGTTTTGGCCATGCCTAATGTTTTTGCTATCTCTCTGATTTTTTTTTTGTTTTTTTCAGCCTAATGATGGCTTGGTTCACTCATAGTGACAGCTCTTTGGATCTCATCTTGAGAGTTGACAGTAACAGATTGCAAATGCAAATAGCACACTTGAAATTAACTCTGAACCTTTTATCTGCTCATTGTAATTGGGATAATGAGGGAATAACACCTGGCCATGGAACAGCTGAGAAGCCCATTGTCCCATTACTTTTGGTCCCTTAACAAGTGGGAGGCACATATTCAAACTGTTGTAATTCCTACACCGTTCACCTTATTTGGATGTAAATACCCTCAAATTAAAGCTGACGTTCTGCAGTTAAAGCACATCTTGTTCGTTTCATTTCAAATCCATTACCACAATGTATAGAGCCAAAAATGTTACAATTGTGTTGATGTCCCAATATTTATGGACCTGACTGTATATAAAGCTGAGTGTGTGTGTATGTATGTCCGCTAAAGGAATCTGCACCATTGCATTTACAATCACAAAATTTGGCACACGGGTACATTAGGTGTCCAGGAAGATTTTAGACCAGGTCTCAGCTCTCTAGGACGTACCGTTCCTGAGATATTCCCCAAAAAATGCATTAGCCAATAGAAGCCTGGTCGCATGACCCTTAACCAATAGAAGCTCGCAGGCCCTTAGTCTCCACATACACATAGTTTTACACCAGGTTTCCATAACAACCCAGCCATTTTTCTTCACTGCTGCACGTCAGCTTTAAAACAAATCTGTCACCAGGATAATCGCTATTGTAAAGCCATGGCCTAATAGCACTTAGTACCTTATTTCCATCTATTGCTTTGTTCCAGCAATAGATGTTTTTTATCCTCGCCTCCTGTGTCCACCCATCCCTCCTACATCACATCTAAGCCATAACTCTGCCCCGCCTTTTCCTGCTCCCAGCATGAGAGTGGGCTTAGGCACTAGTAGTAGGAGTGCCTGGGCTCCTTCCTGCAAGAGTGACGCCCTTCTGGGCACTTTACTGGCTCATTTGCATACCAAATAAACTGGATATTCAGAGGATAAAAAACATATTTTGCTGGAACAAAGGCACATCTGGAAATAAGGTACTAAGTGCTATTAGGCTATGGCTTTACTTCAATAGCGATTATCCTGGTGACAGATTTTCTTTAAAGGGGCATGGCGCTGTGGATGATACTGTTAAGGGAACGGAGTGCTGTGGAGGTCACAGTTCAGGGGTAGGTAGGGTGGCCATCTAGGCCACTCTCAAAAGACGGACTTAAAAACCCCACCCCCAGGTCCGGCTATGACACGCCCCTGATCCAGTTAGGCCACACCCTCCCACTCTGCAGCCAATAGGGATTGAAAAAATTAAGGAAAAAATCAACTTCTGTCAGCTGCAGGGGTGGGAGGGCACAGGAGGCGAGGGACGGTGACTTTCTCCCTGCAGCTCATGATCAGACAGCACAATGCTGATGTCTGAAAGTGAGCTGTTCAAAAGGACATCCCTGTGTCTGACCAGGCCCTGCACCTTACAGAGGACAGGGAGTCTGAAAACTGGACTGTCCTGCCTAAAACCTGCCTAACCTGTTAGGCTAGGTCTACGTGACGACATGTGTCCCGCAACACATAGGGCACAACTACACTGCAACATGTGTAATCATTTTTATAATAATAGTTTATGGTGTTGCACTGCGACATGCTGCGACGCGACAGTCGCAGAAAAATCCATTTTATATAGGTATTTTACAACTGTCGCATCGCAGTCGCAGCATGTCACATGTCGCAGTGCAACACCTTAGACTATCATTATAAAAATTGTAGCGCAACATTGGTACGTCAAAATGTCGTGCGAAAAATGTCATTGTGTAGCCCTAGCTTTAAGGGGCAGATAGCTGTAGAGGCCACTATTAAGGTGGCGGGCGCTGTGGAGGTCCCTGAAAGGGGGCAGGGAACAGTTGAGTTCACCGTTAAGGGGGTGGTCCGCTATGGAGGTCAGTGTTAAGGGGCGGGGTGCTGTAAAGGTCACTGTTAAAGGGACAGGGTGTTGTGGAGATCAAATTTTAAGGGAACAGAGCTCTGTGGAGGTCACTGTTAAGGGGGCGGGTTATTGTGTAAATCACTGTTAAGGAGACGGGGTACTGTGGAGGTCACTGTTAAATGGGAGGGTGCTGTGGATGTTACTGTTAAGGGGGCAGGCCACTGTGGAGGTCACTGTTAAAGGGGAAGGTGCTGTGGATGTTACTGTTAAGGGGAGGCCGCTGTGGAGGTCAATGTTAAAGGGGCGGGCACTGTAGAAATCACTGTTAAGGGAGAAGGGGACTGTGGAGGCCACTTAAATGAACAGCGGGGTACTGTAAGGTGACCGTTAAGGCAGCAGGGTACTGTGAGGTCACTGTTAAGGGAGCACTGTACTGTGGCAGTCACTTGTTAACCCCTTAGGGACGGGCTCGTTTTCACCTTAACCCCTTAAGGACCGAGGACGTACCGGTACGCCCTATTTCCCGAGTCCTTAAGGACCGAGGACGTACCGGTACGTCCTGACTTAAAATCTGCATTCCGGCGCCGCAGGGGTTAATCGGAACGGGACGCCGGCTGAAATCATTCAGCCGGCATCCCGTAACAACGCAGGGGGGGGTCATTGGACCCCCCCGTATCGGCGATCGCAGAAAACCGCAGGTCAATTCAGACCTGCGGTTTTCTGCGTTTCCGGTCCATTCGGGTGTCCTGTGACCCGATGAACCGGAAAAAGACTGCGATCGGTGGCGTAATTTTACACCACCAATCGCAGTCCGAGGATTTGCAGAGGCGGAGCTGGCCCTGGTGCTGAACGCCGCTGTCCAGGGTGCTGATTGGTGCAGGGGAGAGAGGCGCGAGATTCAAACTTCCTGCGCTCCTCTCTCCCCTCCTCTTCCTGTCCAGCACCCTGACCGTGCAGCATCGTCCAGCACCAGCTCCTGTGTCCCCCTAAATCGGCATCCATCACCCTCCTGCACCCATCGCCACCCAGGTAGGTTAGGGTCAGTGAGGGAGAGGCACCGTTAGGCAGGGAAAGAAGGGAAAAGTTAGAAAAAAAAAACAAAAAAAAAAACACATTTATTCCAAACTTTTTTTTTTTACAACTTTCAGACCCCAGACCCCACGCCACTTGCCCCCCCCGCATCCCCCCCACCACCAGCCCCCCCCCCCACCACCAGCCCCCCCCCCCACCCACCAACCCCCTCCCCCCACCACCAGACCCTTCCCCCACCACCACATTTTTTTTTTTCTGCGTGCGCTGACTGGCCGGCACTTTTTAGCGTCCGTCCACTGTTAGCGCATCGCCCGCCCCACCACCCCACCGACCGCTGATCAGCGTTGAACCGCAGATCAGCAAGTTTGAACTTTTTTTTTTTTTTTTTTTCCTAACACATTTTTTTTGCCTGGACTTTTTAGTACGTGAACACCCGTGCCCCCACACACACGCACATAGAATAAAGGTTTACACGCACGCACATACACACGCACACACACACACCCATGGCCCGCCGGGTGTTCTCAGCCGAGGAGGCATATGCCCAGATTGCCTCCGACTCTGAGAGCCCCAGTGAGGATGAGGATGACCCCACGTTCCTTTTGTCATCCGCATCCTCCTCATCATCATCGGATGACGATGAGCCACCAAGGCAGCGGAGACGCCGCCAGGCGGAGCCAGGGGCCACACATGCTAGGGATCCTGTGGCCCACCCTAGTACGAGCCGCCCTGGGGTTCGTACTGGTTTCCCGGCCCACCAAATAAGTTCACCGGAGCCCCCTGCCGATGAACTTAGCTGGTGTCCCCCAGTGGACTTTGAGCCTGAGATTCCGGATTTCGCTGGCAATCCTGGAATCCAGATTCCCACAGTGGGGTTTACTGAAATAGACTTTTTTAGTTTTTTTTTCAGTAACCCACTGGTGAATTTGATGGTGGAGCAGACGAATCTGTACGCCCAACAGTTCGTCGCTCAAAACCCAGGCTCAGTTTTGGCTAGACCCGGTGGCTGGACGCCGGTCAGTGCAGCCGAGATGAGGACATTTTGGGGCCTCGTGCTGCATATGGGTCTAGTCCAAAAACCCAGTGTCAGGCAATACTGGAGTGGGGACGTCCTATACCAGACCCCACTGTACAGTATGGTCATGACACGTCACCGGTTTGAGGCCATCCGGAAATGTCTGCATTATTCCGATAATGCAGCATGTCCCCCCCGAGGTGATCCTGCCTATGACCGGCTGTACAAGATACGGCCGGTCATCGATCACTTTGGGGCCACATTTCAGCAGGCCTACGTACCTGGAAGGGAGGTCGCGGTTGATGAGTCTCTCGTTGCGTTCAAGGGGAGACTCAGTTTCCGCCAATACATTCCCACAAAGCGGGCGAGGTATGGCGTGAAGCTATACAAAATTTGTGAGAGTACCTCAGGGTACACTTACAAATTTCGTGTGTACGAGGGGCGAGATTCCCGGATTCAACCACCAGAATGTCCCCCCACTCTGGGTGTTACCGGGAAACTCGTGTGGGACCTTATGTACCCACTGCTGGATAAGGGTTACCACTTGTACGTGGACAACTTTTATACCAGCATTCCCTTGTTCAGGTCCCTTGCCGCCAGATCCACGTTCGCTTGTGGGACCGTGCGGAAAAATCAACGCGGCCTCCCTGCCTACCCCCTCCAGGTACCTATCCCCAGGGGTGAGACCCGTGCACTTACCAGTGGAAACCTGTTGCTGGTCAGGTATAAGGACAAGAGGGATGTCCTTATGCTGTCCACAATCCACGGTAACAGCACCACCCCAGTCCCTGTGCGAGGTACCGCGGCAACGGTCCTCAAGCCCGATTGTATCGTCGACTACAATCGGTATATGGGAGGAGTTGATCTCTCTGATCAAGTCCTCACGCCATATAACGCCATGCGCAAAACCCGGGCATGGTACAAAAAAGTTGCGGTCTACATGGTGCAGGTTGCCATGTACAACTCTTTTGTACTATCCCGAAGCGCTGGCAGCACAGGGACATTCCTCCAATTCTATGAGGCAGTCCTCAAAGACCTGATCTTTTCGGACCGGGAAAGAGCAGGCCGGAGTACCTCGGGAACTGGAGGCGCCCGGATCGTCCCTGGCCAACACTTTCCAGGTGTGGTCCCCCATACTGGAAAGAAGGGACGAACCCAAAAAAAGTGCAGAGTGTGTCACAAGAGGGGGATACGGAAGGACACCACAACTCAATGTGACACGTGCCCCGATCATCCGGGCCTCTGCATTATCGATTGCTTCAGGGAGTATCACACTTCCATGGAGTACTAAATTTTTATAATCCCCAACAGTTCACTAGAGAACATAAAACACTATGGCTCTCAGACTTTGGAGACACGAAAACAATTTTTCTTTCCCCAAAAAATATTAGTTTTAGTGCAGGCATCCTCAAACTGCGGCCCTCCAGATGTTGTAAAACTATAACTCCCAGCATGCCCAGACAACCTACAGCCATCATCAGGGCATGGTGGGAATTGTAGTTTTACAACATCTGGAGGGCCGCAGTTTTAGGATGCCTGCTTAGTGTCTCCAAAGTCTGAGAGCCATACATATTGGGCATCGTCGCGTGCGTAAAAGTCGTCGCTATAAAAATAACTTTTTACCAAACGCCTCGGATGAACGGTGTTAAAAATATAAAATAAAAACGGTGCCAAAACACCTATTTTTGGGCAAAATTTAAATTTAAATCCATTTTGCCGGTAATAAAGCAAGGGTTAACAGCCAAACAAAACTAAACATTTATTGCCCCAATTCTGTAGTTTGCAGAAACACCCCATATGTGGTCGTAAATGGCTATATAGCCGCACGGCAGGGCATAGAACGAAGGGAACTCCATACGGTTTCTGGAAGGCAGATTTTGATGGACAGTTTTTTTTTTTTACACCATGTCCCATTAGAAGCCCCCCCTGATGTAGCCTAGACTAGAAACTCCAAAAAAGTGACCCCATCTAAGAAACTACACCCCTCAAGGTATTCAAAAATTACTTTACAAACTATGTTAACCCTTTAGGTGTTCCACAAAACTAAATAGCGAATGTAGAAACAATTTTAGTATTACATTTTTTTGTTACATTGCCTCAAAAAAGAGTAATATAGAGCAACCAAAAATCTAATTTACCCCAAAAATTGTCCCAAAACAACAACCACCTTATCCCGTAGTTTCCTAGATGGGGTCACTTTTATGGAGTTTCTACTCTAGGGGTGCATCAGGGGGCTTGAAAGGGTACATGGTGTAAATAAACCAGTCCAGCAAAATCTGCCTTCCAAAAACCGTATGGCGTTCCCCTTCTTCTATGTCCTGCCGTTTAGCCAAACAGTAGTTTACGACCACATATGGGGTGTTTTTGCAAACTACAGAATCAGGGCAACCCATTTTGAGTGTTGTTTGGCAGTTAACCCTTGTTTTACTCCTGGAAAAAATTGATTATATTGGAAAATTTTCCAAAAAATAGAAATTTCTAAATTGTTTCTCCATCTGCCATTAACTCTTGTGGAACACCTAAAGGGTTAACAAAGTTTGTAAACCCAGTTTTGAATACCTTGAGGGGTGTACTTTCTTAGATGGAGTCACTTTTTTGAAATTTCTATTCTAGGGGTGCAACAGGGGGCTTCAAATGGGACATGGTATAAACAAAACCAGTCCTGCAAAATCTGCCTTCCAAAACCCATATGGTGTTCCCCTCCTTCTATGTGCTACCGTTCGGCCAAACAGTAGTTTACGACCACATATGGGGTGTTTTTGTAAACTACAGAATCAGGGCAACCCATTTTGAGTGTTGTTTGGCAGTTAACCCTTGTTTTACTCCTGGAAAAAATTGATTATATTGGAAAATTTTCCAAAAAATAGAAATTTCAAAATTGTTTCTCCATCTGCCATTAACTCTTGTGGAACACCTAAAGGGTTAACAAAGTTTGTAAACCCAGTTTTGAATACCTTGAGGGGTGTACTTTCTTAGATGGAGTCACTTTTTTGAAATTTCTATTCTAGGGGTGCAACAGGGGGCTTCAAATGGGACATGGTATAAACAAAACCAGTCCTGCAAAATCTGCCTTCCAAAACCCATATGGTGTTCCCCTCCTTCTATGTGCTACCGTTCGGCCAAACAGTAGTTTACGACCACATATGGGGTGTTTCTGCAAACTACAGATTCAGGGCAACCCATTTTGAGTGTTGTTTGGCAGTTAACCCTTGTTTTACTCCTGGAAAAAATTGATTATATTGGAAAATTTTCCAAAAAATAGAAATTTCAAAATTGTTTCTCCATCTGCCATTAACTCTTGTGGAACACCTAAAGGGTTAACAAAGTTTGTAAACCCAGTTTTGAATACCTTGAGGGGTGTACTTTCTTAGATGGAGTCACTTTTTTGAAATTTCTATTCTAGGGGTGCAACAGGGGGCTTCAAATGGGACATGGTATAAACAAAACCAGTCCTGCAAAATCTGCCTTCCAAAACCCATATGGTGTTCCCCTCCTTCTATGTGCTACCGTTCGGCCAAACAGTAGTTTACGACCACATATGGGGTGTTTCTGCAAACTACAGAATCAGGGCAACCCATTTTGAGTGTTGTTTGGCAGTTAACCCTTGTTTTACTCCTGGAAAAAATTGATTATATTGGAAAATTTTCCAAAAAATAGAAATTTCAAAATTGTTTCTCCATCTGCCATTAACTCTTGTGGAACACCTAAAGGGTTAACAAAGTTTGTAAACCCAGTTTTGAATACCTTGAGGGGTGTACTTTCTTAGATGGAGTCACTTTTTTGAAATTTCTATTCTAGGGGTGCAACAGGGGGCTTCAAATGGGACATGGTATAAACAAAACCAGTCCTGCAAA
The DNA here is from genome assembly GCF_014858855.1 of Bufo gargarizans. Taxonomy (NCBI): domain Eukaryota; kingdom Metazoa; phylum Chordata; class Amphibia; order Anura; family Bufonidae; genus Bufo; species Bufo gargarizans. The sequence goes on along the minus strand of NC_058080.1, from coordinate 415,272,251 downwards.
ATCTGCCTTCCAAAACCCATATGGTGTTCCCCTCCTTCTATGTGCTACCGTTCGGCCAAACAGTAGTTTACGACCACATATGGGGTGTTTCTGCAAACTACAGAATCAGGGCAACCCATTTTGAGTGTTGTTTGGCAGTTAACCCTTGTTTTACTCCTGGAAAAAATTGATTATATTGGAAAATTTTCCAAAAAATAGAAATTTCAAAATTGTTTCTCCATCTGCCATCAACTCTTGTGGAAGACCTAAAGGGTTAATAAAGTTTGAAAAAACAGTTTTGAATACCTTGAGGGGTGTAGTTTCTAGAATGGGGTCATTTTTGGGAGGTTTCTATTATCTAAGCCTCACAATATGACTGCAAACCTGAACTGGTCCATAAAAAGTGGGATTTTGAAGATTTCTCAAAAATTTCAAATTTTGCTTCTAAACTTCTAAGCATTGTAACATCCCCAAAAAATAAAATATCATTCCCAAAACAATTCAAACATGAAGTAGACATATGGGGAATGTAAAGTCATCACAATTTTTGGGGGTATTACTATGTATTACAGAAGTAGAGAAACTGAAACTTTGAAATTTGCTAATTTTTCAAAATTTTTGGTAAAAAATGTATTTTTTTATGCAAAAAAATTAACTTTTTTGACCCAATTTTAGCAGTGTCATGAAGTACAATATGTGACGAAAAAACAATCTCAGAACGGCCTGGGTAAGTCGAAGCGTTTTAAAGTTATGAGCACTTAAAGTGACACTGGTCAGATTTGCAAAAAATGGCCTGGTCCTTAAGGTGAAAATGAGCCTGGTCCTTAAGGGGTTAAGGACCAGGCCATTTTTTGCAAATCTGACCAGTGTCACTTTAAGTGGTAATACATTTTTATTGCTTTGACTTATCCAGGCCATTCTTAAATTAATTTTTATTTATAAAAAAAATACCAAATTTGCCCAAAATTTGGAAAAATTGGCTAATTTCCAAGTTACAATTTCTCTACTTCTATAATACATAGTAATACCTACAAAAATAGTTATTACTTTACATTCCCCATATGCCTACTTCATGTTTGGATCATTTTGGGAATTACATTTTATTTTTGGGGGACATTACAAGGCTTAGAAGTTTAGAAGTAAATCTTGAAATTTCTCTGAAATTTTCCAAAACCAACTTTTTAAGGACCAGTTCAGGTCCGAAGTCACTTTGTGAGGCTTACATAATAGAAACCACCCAAAACTGACCCAATTCTATAAACTACACCCCTCAAGCTATTCAAAACTGATTTTACAAACGTTGTTAACCCTTTACGTGTTCCACAAGAATTAATGAAAAATAGAGATACAATTTCAAAATTTCACTTTTTTGGCAGATTTTCCATTTTAATATATTTTTTCCAGTTACAAAGCAAGGGTTAACAGCCAAACAAAACTCAATATTTATGGCCCCGATTCTGTAGTTTACAGAAACACCCCATATGTAGTCGTAAACTGCTGAACGGGCACACAGCAGGGCGCAGAAGGAAAGAAATGCCATACAGTTTTTGGAAGGCAGATTTTGCTGGACTGGTTTTTTGACACCATGACCCATTTGAAGCCGCCCTGATGCACCCCTAGAGTAGAAACTCTAAAAAAGTGACCCCATTTTAGAAACTAGGGGGGAGGTTTTGGTGGTACTAGTTTAGGGTACATATGATTTTTGGCTGCTCTATATTACACTTTTTGAGAGGCAATGTAACAAGAAATAGCTGTTTTTGCACCTTTTTTTTTTTCTTATTTACAACATTCATCTGACAGGTTAGATCATATGGTATTTTTATAGAGCAGGTTATCACAGACGCGGCGATACCTAATATGTATCCAATTTTTTTTATTTGTGTAAGTTTTACACAATGATTTCATTTTTAAAAAATCATGTTTTAGTGTCTCCATAGTCTGAGAGCCATAGTTTTTTCAGTTTTTGGGCGATTATCTTGGGTAGGGTGTGATTTTTGCGGGATGAGATGACGGTTTGATTGACACTATTTTGGGGTGCGTATGACTTTTTGATCGCTTGCTATTACACTTTTGTGGTGTAAGATAACAAAAAATGGCTTTTTTAACACTTTTTTAATTTTTTATTTACGGTGTTCACCTGAGGGGTTAGGTCATGTGATACTTTTATAGAGCCAGTCGATACGGACGCGGTGATACCTAATATGTATACTTTTTTAAATTTACTTAAGTTTTACGCAATAACACCTTTTTTAAAACAAAAAAAAAAATTTTGTGTCTCCATATTCTGAGCCATATTTTCTTTTTTTTGGTTGATTGTCTTAGGTAGGGTCTCATTTTTTCGGGATAAGGTGACGGTTAAATTGGTACTATTTAGGTGGGCATACACCTTTTTAATCGCTTACTGTTGTACTTTTTGTGATGTAAGTTGACCAATTTTTTTTATTTTGCAAATATTGTTTTTTTTACAGTGTTCATCTGAGGGGTTAGGTCATGTGATATGTTTATAGAGCCGGTCGATACGGACGCGGCGATACCTAATATGTCTATATACCTATTTTTTTCCATTTTTTTTTTAACTTTATTTTGGGGAAAATTACGTTTTTGTTTATTTTTACTTGAAACTTTTAATTTTTTTGGGGAAAACTTTTTTTTCTACTTTTTTTACTTTCTTTTTTTGTCCCACTTTGGGACTTTAACTTTTGGGGTTCTAATCCCTTTTACAATGCATTCCAATACTTCTGTATTGGAATGCATTGGCTGTATGAGTAATAATGTATGTATTACTCATACAGCTTCCGGCCTGTGAGATCCAGGGGGCTGGATCTCACAGGCTCGTCACCCGAAGGCAGCGCAGATGCCTAAGGAAGGCACCACGCTGCCTTACATGCCATTGGGTCCCCCCTACAGCCCCACGGGGACCCGATGGCACAGCTGCCCGCCGCAGCCTGCAACATGAAAAGCTGCAAACCGCAGGTCTCGCATTTAGCCAAGGTGCCTGCTCAATGATTTGAGCAGGCAACTTGTTCCGATCACCGTCCGCCGCGCGGCGGTGATCGGAAATACACAGGGCGTACAGGTACGCCCTGTGTCCTTAAGTACCAGGACTTCAGGGCGTACCTGTACGCCCTGTGTCCGTAACAGGTTAAAGAGATTCTGTCACCAGGATTAACGATATAGGGATATTTATATGTGCCCATTAGTCTCCATGCAGTGTTTAAAATGATCCCACTGTTTATGCTCTGTGTGTGTTAGAATCTTCCCTGCCTACCACTTAATTTATTCACTCCACTATCCCTGACTTCAGTTCTTCTCAGTGCCATAATCTCGCACAGAGGGAGCCGGCGCATGCGCAGTTGACTCGTCAAAGATGGTGCCAGTAGTCTGCACGGGCGCAGACTACAGTGTCCACTGCGCCTGCGCGAGATTACGGCACTGAGAAGAGCTGACGTCAGGGATAGTGGAGTAAATACATTAAGTGGTAGGCGATGCTGGGCTCCGGATCGATGGGCGTGGCTGGGCTCCAATATATCGTGGGGCAACCACTTGGGCTCCTGACAGAGGTAATTTACATATCAATAAGATTATATTTTTTTAATAAGAATCTAACACACACAGAGCATAAATAGTGGGATCATTTTAAACACTGCATGGAGACTAATGGGCACATATAAATATCGCTATATCGTTAATCCTGATGACAGAATCCCTTTAAAGGGGCAGTCGCTGTGGAGGTCTCTGTTAAGGGGCCTGGGAATGGTGAAGTTTACAGTTAAGGAGACTGTAACCTATGGTCAGTGTAAAGGGGCGGGTGCTGTAGAGGTCACTGTTAAGGGGGCGGTCCCCTGTGGACGTCACTGTCAAGGGGGTGGGGTGCTGTGGAACTTACTGTTAAAGGGGCAGACTGCTGTGGAGGTCCCATTTTAAGGAGACGGGGCATTGTGGGGGGGTCAGTGTTAAGGGGTGGGGGCTGTGGAGGTCAACTTATAGTGGATACTGTCTATCTTTTAACGACACACACAAACATTAAATTAAATAGATTAAATATACCCATGCGAATCCCGGTCCTTCAGCTAGTTTATATATACACCATAACACTGACCCCTCCCCCACACATCTCCTTAAAATAGGACCTCCACAGCAGTCCACCCCCTTTACTTTGACCTTCATAGCAGCCTACCCCTTTAACAGTGAGTTTCACAGCACACCACCCACTTGACAATGACCTCCACAGTGGCCTTTATAGAAATCTGCCACTTAACACTGACCTCCATAGCAGACCATGCCTTTACTGTGACCTCCAGAGCAGACTGCCCCAAGTGTGGCCAAAGGTCCAGTTTTAGGCCGGACAGTCCGGCATTCAGACTCCCTGTCCTCTGTCTGGTGCAGGGCCTGTATGCACACAGGGATGTCATTTTGAACAGCTAACTCTCAGACAGCAGCACTGTACCTAGAAGTTGATTTTTAACTTCATTTTTCAATCCCTGACGGCTGAGGAGTGGGAGAGGGCGTGGCCTAACCAGATCGGGGGAGTGTCCTTTTAAAGGGAGCCTGTCACCTCCATATGGCCATATACAGTGCTTACATGGCTCTGTAGCACACCTATACAGGATTGTAATGGTATCTTTGTTCTTTTCTTTAGTTTACTCTAAGACAGCAGCACTGTGGTGTCTAAATATGAGCTTCAGGGAGAAAGTCTCCGTCCCTCCCTCCCACCTCTGCAGCTGACAGAAGTTGATTTTTAACTTCATTTTTTCAATCCCTATCGGCTGAGGAGTGGGATGGGGCGTGGTCTAACCGGATCAGAGGTGTGGCTTATTGGGACCGGGTGGCAGGGTTTTATGTCCATCTTTTCAGGGTGGCCTAAATGGCCACTCTACCTGCCCCCTGAATTGTGACCTCCACAGCACTCCTCTTCCTTAACATTGTCATCCACAACTATTAGGCCATGGCTTTATTTTAATAGTGATTATCCTGGTGACAGATTTCCTTTAAAGCTCACCTACAGCAGTAAAGAAAAATGGTTGTTATGGAAACCTGGAGTAAAACTGTGTATGTGGAGTCTAACGGCCTTCGAGATTCTATTGGCTGATAAGGGTCATGTGACCAAGCTTCTATTAGCTAATGCATTTTTTGGGAATATCTCAGGAATGGTATGTCTTACAGAGCTGAGACCTGGTATAAAACCTTCCCGGACACCTGATGTACCTGTGTGCCAAATTTTGTGATTGTAAATGTGATGGTGCGGATTCCTTTAGCGGACATACACACATACACTTAGCTTTATATATTTTATATATATATATATATATATATATATATGTTAAGAAGGAACAAGGAGCCGTCGTTGACCGAAGATATGTGTCACCGAGGTTCCTGGCCTCGGTGAGGTAAGAACCAGATTTTTTGTCAGTTCTGTAGTGCAGTCTAACATTTCAGCTGTTAGTATGGCTGTAAACGTGACCCGGGCTGGTTCTTATTGGGAGCAGCCAAAGAGCTGGGTGGGTGGCTGTTCCCCACAGTTCCAGGCCGGGTTTTGGCTGGGATATAAAAACCCTGCCAGCACGTTCAGCTGGAAAATTATCCTCCATGACAGAGAAGCTACGGAGCTGTGAGAGCCGTATGCTGGGGGAAACAGGCCTCTAAAGCCTGTTGTGGACTGTGGGTGGAAATCTACTGACCAGGTGAAGGTTTTGTGCACTGTGCACTTTGTGTGGTGTGAACAAGCACCAAAACTGAACACTGTTACTTTTTTCTTGTTTTTCCTATTGTGTGAATAAAACACTGAACTTTGATTTACATCCTTGTTTTTGCCTCTGTACTGCTTCCGCTTTCCCTGCCTACAAGAGCGAATCCCCACAATATATATATATATATATATATAGCAAAAAAAGGTTTGCAGCACTCCTTGAAAGATAAAATGTGCTCTTTTATTCACACATATCAAGTGACAACGTTTCGGTTCTCTCACAGAACCTTTCTCAAGTCAGACTGACTTGAGAAAGGTTCTGTGAGAGAACCGAAACGTTGTCACTTGATATCTGTGAATAAAAGAGCACATTTTATCTTTCAAGGAGTGCTGCAAACCTTTTTTGGCTGTCTTCCGTCCTGAATCGAGGGAACATCGCGGGCACCCTACATCCTATACAGCTTTCAAGGGAGTGCTGCCACAGTTTTCTTATGGATATATATATATATATATATATATATATACAGTACAGACCAAAAGTTTGGACACACCTTCTCATTCAAAGAGTTTTCTCTATTTTCATGATTATGAAAATTGTAGATTCATACTGAAGGCATCAAAACTATGAATTAACACATGTGGAATTATATACATAACAAAAAAGTGTGAAACAACTGAAAATATGTCATAGTCTAGGTTCTTAAAAGTAGCCACCTTTTGCTTTGATTACTGCTTTGCACACTCTTGGCATTCTCTTGATGAGCTTCAAGAGGTAGTCACCTGAAATGGTCTTCCAACAGTCTTGAAGGAGTTCCCAGAGATGCTTAGCACTTGTTGGCCCTTTTGCCTTCACTCTGCGGTCCAGCTCACCCCAAACCATCTCGATTGGGTTCAGGTCTGGTGACTGTGGAGGCCAGGTCATCTGGCGCAGCACCCCATCACTCACCTTTATGGTCAAATAGCCCTTACACAGCCTGGAGGTGTGTTTGGGGTCATTGTCCTGTTGAAAAATAAATGATGGTCCAACTAAACGCAAACCTGATGGAATAGCATGCCGCTGCAAGATGCTGTGGTAGCCATGCTGGTTCAGTATGCCTTCAATTTTGAATAAATCCCCAACAGTGTCACCAGCAAAGCACCCCCACACCATCACACCTCCTCCTCCATGCTTCACGGTGGGAACCAGGCATGTAGAGTCCATCCGTTCACCTTTTCTGCGTTGCACAAAGACACAGTGGTTGGAACCAAAGATCTCAAATTTGGACTCATCAGACCAAAGCACAGATTTCCACTGGTCTAATGTCCATTCCTTGTGTTCTTTAGCCCAAACAAGTCTCTTCTGCTCGTTGCCTGTCCTTAGCAGTGGTTTCCTAGCAGATATTCTACCATGAAGGCCTGATTCACACAGTCTCCTCTTAACAGTTGTTCTAGAGATGTGTCTGCTGCTAGAACTCTGTGTGGCATTGACCTGGTCTCTAATCTGAGCTGCTGTTAACCTGCGATTTCTGAGGCTGGTGACTCGGATGAACTTATCCTCCGCAGCAGAGGTGACTCTTGGTCTTCCTTTCCTGGGGCGGTCCGCATGTGAGCTAGTTTCTTTGTAGCGCTTGATGGTTTTTGTGACTGCACTTGGGGACACTTTCAAAGTTTTCCCAATTTTTCGGACTGACTGACCTTCATTTCTTAAAGTAATGATGGCCACTTGTTTTTCTTTACTTAGCTGCTTTTTTCTTGCCATAATACAAATTCTAACAGTCTATTCAGTAGGACTATCAGCTGTGTATCCACCTGACTTCTCCACAACGCAACTGATGGTCCCAACCGCATTTATAAGGCAAGAAATCCTACTTATTAAACCTGGCAGGGCACACCTGTGAAGTGAAAACGATTTCAGGTGACTACCTCTTGAAGCTCATCAAGAGTGTTCAAAGCAGTAATCAAAGCAAAAGGTGTCTACTTTGAAGAACCTAGAACATTACATATTTTCAGTTGTTTCACACTTTTTTGTTATGTATATAATTCCACATGTGTTAATTCATAGTTTTGATGCCTTCAGTGTGAATCTACAATTTTCATAGTCATGAAAATAAATAAAACTCTTTGAATGAGAAGGTGTGTCCAAACTTTTGGTCTGTACTGTATATATATATAAAATATATATTACTCACAAACAGGGATATTTGGCTTTCAGGTGAAGTTTATGGAAAACTTAAAAAGTTCACGCAACAGTGATATTATATCATGAAATTATGGTATTTAAAAGGGAACCTTTCATGTGGATATTTGATCATAATCGATCTAATTATATACAATCATTAACTACTAAAAAGTACCTTAGATGTATTAACTTACTGGTGTGACAGATGGTTACCTCATAATATACACACAAAGATGCCACATGCCGCATGCTAATGAGCTGATTTAAGTCCAGCGTGATGTCATTGACTCCAGCGTTTATTTAATTAACAGCTATAGCCACCCCCCTGCCCACCTGCTGCTGATTCATATGGAAAAAACTGTCACTCAGCAGCAAGTGGGCGGGGAGAGTCAGGAGCTCATGAATATTCAGGATCCATCATTATCAGCTGGAGCTTTTCAATACAAGATGTTGGCAGATTGACTGGGTCACTTAAAGAAAGTGACCCAGCATTTTGCTAAGAGAATCAGTTACTTATTGATGTTGCCCTTAGTTAGGACACCATAAAACTGGTGACAGGTTCCCTTTAAGTAGAAGCATGCAATGCCAACAACAGTAGTGTGTATACCCCCAAAAACATTTCAATGTCTCAAAAACTTGTCATGTGGCCTTGAGCATTAATTACAGCTTGACCATGATATCCCATGCTGTTCTCAAGTCGACTTATTGTCTGCTGAGGCATGGCAATCCCACTCTTCTTGAAGGGTGGACCTCAGGTCATTGAGTTCCAGTTCCAGAGGAAGTGCAGACCACTCAATTTGAGGTACCCCAATCTCCAGCAGTCGTTCCCTAATGATGCTACCTGGATGAGCTGGCGCATGGTCGTCCATGAAGATGTAATTAGGCCTATGTTGTTCATGCAGAGGCACAACGACTGGATTAATTATGTTATTCAAGTAGTATGGGCATGTGCCTGTAACTGTCATGGCGGTGTTGTTGTAGTTCGCCGTGACACCTCTGCTGTGCATGCAGTTATGCATGTTTGTGCACTGCTCCCTTTATCTTTGTTCCTTCCCAGTCTGGTGTGTGTGGGATTAAGGTGTGGATCTAGGTGTGTTCTTGGTGTGGCCTCCTGGCTCTACTTATTCTGGTGCTCTGAGCGTGAGGTCTGTGGTATTCCTGCCTTGGTTGGTGATGGAGCTTTGCTCCTGTTTGGATTTTCCATCTGTCCAGTGTGAGGGATCACCTAGTTAGACATCAATGTCTCTCCTATTTCTTCCCTTTGTTTCTATGTCCTCTACCCATCCTCACCTGTTGTTTTGATTGGTATGGTTTATGTTCTGGGTGTGTTATGTCTAGTTTTGTGTTCCATGTCTGGTCTGTTTGGTGTTTGTAGTCCAGCATGGTTGCTAGACATTTCCTGTGTTTGTCACTGCCTTTAGTGAGAGGGTCCTGGGTTTCCCGGAGGGGGAACTACGAGTCAGTGAGCAGCTCTGCCTGGTGCCGCCATGCATCCTGTCCGCATGGGGGTCCAGGTAGTTATTGGTGTTGGTGTTCCACCCTATTGCTGCGGCAGGTAAGTGCTTGTTCTTCCGGTGTGTTGTTGTATCACTTGGTTCTTACCTGCTAATCCAGTTGCTGTTCACTGTCTTCCCCTATATTTGGAGACTTCTGTTTGTCCGTTTTGTAGAGGAACAGGTTGTCTCTAATTCCTGACCTTAATTTCAGGAATCATCAGGGCAACTCAGGGTCTGAGGTTCCTGTGTATGAGCCCTCCTACCATCTGCGTCAACTCATACGGTTAGCAGTGAGGGCTAGGATCAGGTTTGCAATAGGAGGTGCCCTGCTCCCTTATCACGCTATCCAGGCCTAGTTTCATCTCCCGATTCCCATCGGTGTTCAGTGTGGAGTTCCCCCACTCCGCATCATGACAGTAACATTCACAAAGTTTGGGGCAGTTCTGTTTTGACTAGACACACTTGCCCACACTACCACCAAAGGCTCGTCTGGTGACCACAGTGATTTATGCATAGCGCTCTTCTTGACATCTCCAACATTGCCATTCTTTCTGCTTAGTGTGAATCGACTTCCATTGAACAGCACTGAGGCCCACAGGTTTCTCGTCCAGCATAGATGCTCCCATGCAAGACTATGAAGCCTGTGCCTGGTGGTGTGGTCAAGTACCCTTGCAGGCTATCTAGCACGCAGACCATGCTTATGTAAGCGGTTTTGAATGGTCTGATATGACACTTGGGTCCCTCTAACCTCTCTTAAATGTCCCTGGAGTTGTGTGGCATTTATCATCTGGTTCCGCAGGGTATTGTTCACAATGAAGCGATCATCAGTGTCGGATGTGACCAAAAGAAAACCAACTTCTATGCCTTTCTGTGACTCTTCTATTCTCTCTGTATCTCTGTTGCAATGTGCCGATGACACTCTGTGACACTCTGAGCTCTGTGGCCACTTCCGTCTAAAAACATATTGCTTGATGTCTCATAAAGGCAAGGTACTGTTGATCGATTGTTAGGTGTCGTCTTGGTCTCATGATTTCAAAATGTGAACAGCATGATTAGGAGGACTGTTTAAATACCAATGCTAATTGATTCAGGAAATTATTGGGCCATTCATGAAGCAAACAACTGTCAATTTTGCCATTAAGCCCCTTGTTAGAGAACAGCAATTTGTGCAAAAAGTACTAAAGATATTGAACAGTTGGGCACGTGCATTCAAAAGTTTAGAAAAAAAACACATTAAGTTCACCTGTAAAGGTTAGAGTGCATTTTAGGCTCATCCTGAAATTTCACCCACAAGCCAAATATCCCTAACTTTTTGTGAGAAGTATATATTTTTTTTTAATCAGACCCTTCAGCTCCATCATCCTCAGATCAGACCCCCATCAGCCTCAGATCAGAGCCCCATCAGCCTCAGATTAGACCCCCATCGGCCTTAGGTCAGACCTCAGGACACAGTGCAGCACGGTGCCCGGAAGAAGACCATGGGGGGTTTAGTACTGCTGGTACAATGCTTCCCTTTCAGTGGCTCCTCCGTACTAATTACCGCTTACATAATTATATATATAATAGTTCTACTCTTGTTTTTATGAGTTTACTTAAAATTGTTGTTCCTGTCTGCTTACATAGTTTATTACACTTTTGACCCTGACCTCTTCTGGTAATATGATTAGTTAACTGAATATAAATCCACATTCAATTTTATGTGGTAGAAAGTACATGTGCATTAAGAAAGCAATGTGAGACAGTTTTAGGTCTTGGTATGTCAGTAAACTATTAGTGTCTTCTCCAATATGTTTGTAAAATATGGAACATTTAGTTGTCACATTTTCCCTTTTCTTATGCAATTTATGCTACACAAAGTCTCCCGTATTAGAGACATCAATGTCACACTACGTATCTTTCAAACCTCAGTGGACTGCATGAATATACAATGTAGTTAAATTATTAAGCAGCATGGCTACTTCTAGTGTTGATGATATATTTTTTTGCTAAAGAAATTGTCTCAAGTGCAATGTTTATATTAAAATCACCCTGACTTTAAAGAAATCCCTCCTGTGGTTAGACATAGTGTCATAATTGGGCCTTGGAAATGATGCAGAATGCTAAGAACCTTGAGGCACGCATGTGCTACATTATGGTAGTTCTATTTGTACCATTTGGCATTATTCATTAACAACATATAGAACAATGCAGAATATGGGCATTTGTAGCATCTCAATGTCAACTGACCATATGTGAATGAGCACGTACATTCTTTCTTACAAAATGCACCTAAATAGAGATGACTTTCATTCTTTTCACCACGGAGCATTGCCTGTGAGACTGAAAATGAAAGAAAAAAAAATCAGGTTTTCCCCCATCTGTCTACACGAAATATCCCATATTGAGAAAGTAAAAACTTAAAAAATGCTGAAATGTTTGCAAATGTATTAAAAAGGAAAAAACTGAAATTTTGCATGGACATAAGTTTTCAGGCCCTTTGCTATGACACTGTAAATCTAGCTCTGGGAAGCCAATATTTGTCTAATGTGTATGGCCAATTATATTCTGAAACATCCATTCCCAATGATTTACAGTTAGGTCCATATATATTTGGACACTGACACAAGTTTTTTTTATTTTTATTATCTGTTTACTAAAACATATTCAAGTTATAGTTATATAATGAACATGGATATAAAGTCCAGACTTTTGGCTTTCATTTGAGAGTATCCACATTAAAATTGGATGAAGGGTTTAGAAGTTTCAGCTCCTTTACATGTGGCACCCTGTTTTTTAAAGGGACCAAAAGTAATTGGACAATTGACTTAACCACTCCAGGACCGCCGTACGCAGGATTGCGTCCTGCCGGCGGCCCTGCTCTTCTGGGTGGACGCATATACGCGTCCTCCCACGAGAGCCGAGATTTCCTGTGAACGCGCGCACACAGGCGCGCGCGCTCACAGGAACGGAAGGTAAGCGAGTGGATCTCCAGCATGCCAGCGGCGATCGCTCGCTGGCAGGCTGGAGATCTGATTTTTTTAACCCCTAACAGGTATATTATACGCTGTTTTGATAACAGCGTCTAATATACCTGCTACCTGGTCCTCTGGTGGTCCCTTTTGTTAGGATCGACCACCAGAGGACACAGGTAGGTCAGTAAAGTCGCACCAAACACTACACTACACTACACCCCCCCCCCGTCACTTATTAACCCTTTATGAACCCCTGATCACCCATGATCACCCCATATAAACTCCCTGATCACCCCCCTGTCATTGATCACCCCCCCCTGTCAGGCTCCGTTCAGACGTCCGTATGATTTTTACAGATCCACGGATACATGGATCGGATCCGCAAAACACATGCGGACGTCTGAATGGAGCCTTACAGGGGGGTGATCAATGACAGGCGGGTGATCACCCATATACACTCCCTGATCACCCCCCTGTAAGGCTCCATTCAGACGTCCGCATGTGTTTTGCGGATCCGATCCATGTATCCATGGATCCGTAAAAATCATACGGACGTCTGAATGGAGCCTTACAGGGGGGGTGATCAGTGACAGGGGGGTGATCACCCTGATCACCCCCTGTCATTGATCACCCCCCTGTAAGGCTCCATTCAGACGTCCGCATGTGTTTTGCGGATCCGATCCATGTATCAGTGGATCCGTAAAAATCATACGGACGTCTGAATGGAGCCTTACAGGGGGGGTGATCAGTGACAGGGGGGTGATCACCCTGATCACCCCCTGTCATTGATCACCCCCCTGTAAGGCTCCATTCAGACGTCCGCATGTGTTTTGCGGATCCGATCCATGTATCAGTGGATCTGTAAAAATCATACGGACGTCTGAATGGAGCCTTACCAGGGGGGTGATCAGGGAGTCTATATGGGTGATCACCCCCCTGTCATTGATTACCCCCCTGTCATTGATCACCCCCCTGTCATTGATCATCACCCCCCCCCCCCCCTGTAAGGCTCCATTCAGACATTTTTTTGGCCCTAGTTAGCGGAAATTTTTTGTTTGTTTTGTTTTTTCTTACAAAGTCTCATATTCCACTAACTTGTGTCAAAAAATAAAATCTCACATGAACTCACCATACCCCTCACGGAATCCAAATGCGTAAACATTTTTTGACATTTATATTCCAGACTTCTTCTCACGCTTTAGGGCCCCTAAAAAGCCAGGGCAGTATAAATACCCCACATGTGACCCCATTTCGGAAAGAAGACACCCCAAGGTATTCCGTGAGGGGCATATTGAGTCCATGAAAGATTGAAATTTTTGTCCTAAGTTAGCGGAAAGTGAGACTTTGTGAGAAAAAAACTAAAAAAATCAATTTCCGCTAACTTATGCAAAAAAAATAAAAAATTTCTATGAACTTGCCAGGCCCCTCATTGGTTACCTTGGGGTGTCTTCTTTCCAAAGTGGGGTCACATGTGGGGTATTTATACTGCCCTGGCTTTTTAGGGGCCCGAAAGTGTGAGAAGAAGTCTGGGATCCAAATGTCTAAAAATGCCCTCCTAAAAGGAATTTGGGCACCTTTGCGCATCTAGGCTGCAAAAAAGTGTCACACATCTGGTATCGCCGTACTCAGGAGAAGTTGGGCAATGTGTTTTGGGGTGTCATTTTACATATACCCATGCTGGGTGAGAAAAATATCTTGGTCAAATGCCAACTTTGTATAAAAAAATGGGAAAAGTTGTCATTTTGCCAAGATATTTCTCTCACCCAGCATGGGTATATGTAAAATGACACCCCAAAACACATTCCCCAACTTCTCCTGAGTACGGCGATACCAGATGTGTGCACACTTTTTTGCAGCCAAGGTGGGCAAAGGGGCACATATTCCAAAGTGCACCTTTCGGATTTCGCAGGCCATTTTTTACACATTTTGATTGCAAAGTACTTCTCACACATTTGGGCCCCTAAATTGCCAGGGCAGTATAACTACGCCACAAGTGACCCCATTTTGGAAAGAAGACACCCCAAGGTATTCCGTGAGGGGCACGGCGAGTTCCTAGAATTTTTTATTTTTTGTCACAAGTTAGCGGAAAATGATGATTTTCTTTTTTTTTCTTTTTTCCTTACAAAGTCTCATATTCCACTAACTTGCGACAAAAAATAAAAAATTCTAGGAACTCGCCATGCCCCTTACGGAATACCTTGGGGTGTCTTCTTTCCAAAATGGGGTCACTTGTGGCGTAGTTATACTGCCCTGGCAATTTAGGGGCCCAAATGTGTGAGAAGTACTTTGCAATCAAAATGTGTAAAAAATGGCCTGCGAAATCCGAAAGGTGCACTTTGGAATATGTGCCCCTTTGCCCACCTTGGCTGCAAAAAAGTGTGACACATCTGGTATCGCCGTACTCAGGAGAAGTTGGGGAATGTGTTTTGGGGTGTCATTTTACATATACCCATGCTGGGTGAGAAAAATATCTTGGTCAAATGCCAACTTTGTATAAAAAAATTGGAAAAGTTGTCTTTTGCCAAGATATTTCTCTCACCCAGCATGGGTATATGTAAAATGACACCCCAAAACACATTGCCCCAACTTCTCCTGAGTACGGCGATACCAGATGTGTCACACTTTTTTGCAGCCTAGGTGGGCAAAGGGGCACATATTCCAAAGTGCACCTTTCGGATTTCACCGGTCATTTTTTACACATTTTGATTGCAAAGTTCTTCTCACACATTTGGGCCCCTAAATTGCCAGGGCAGTATAACTACCCCACAAGTGACCCCATTTTGGAAAGAAGACACCCCAAGGTATTCCGTGAGGGGCATGGCGAGTTCCTAGAATTTTTTATTTTTTGTCGCAAGTTAGTGGAATATGAGACTTCGTAAGAAAAAAATAAAAATAAAAAATCATCATCATTTTCCGCTAACTTGTGACAAAAAATAAAAAGTTCTATGAACTCACTATGTCCATCAGCGAATACCTTAGGGTGTCTACTTTCCGAAATGGGGTCATTTGTGGGGTTTTTCTACTGTTTGGGCATTGTAGAACCTCAGGAATCATGACAGGTGCTCAGAAAGTCAGAGCTGCTTCAAAAAGCGGAAATTCACATTTTTGTACCATAGTTTGTAAACGCTATAACTTTTACCCAAACCATTTTTTTTTTGCCCAAACATTTTTTTTTTATCAAAGACATGTAGAACTATAAATTTAGCGAAAAATTTATATATGGATGTCGTTTTTTTTTGCAAAATTTTACAGCTGAAAGTGAAAAATTTCATTTTTTTGCAAAAAAATCGTTACATTTCGATTAATAACAAAAAAAGTAAAAATGTCAGCAGCAATAAAATACCACCCAATGAAAGCTCTATTAGTGAGATAAAAAGGAGGTAAAATTCATTTGGGTGGTAAGTTGCATGACCGAGCGATAAACTGTGAAAGTAGTGTAGTGCAGAAGTGTAAAAAGTGCTCTGGTCATGAAGGGGGTTTCAGCTAGCGGGGCTGAAGTGGTTAAAGGCAGTTTCGTGGGCAATTCTTCCATTATTTCATTCTCAATTAAGCACATAAAAGGCCTGGAGTTGATTTAAGGTGTGGTGCTTGCATTTTGAAGATTTTGCTGAGAATTAAACATGCGGTCAAAGGAGCTCTTAATGCAGGTGAAACAAGTCATCCTTCATCTGCGAAAACAGAAAAAAACAGTGAGAAATTGCTACACTATTAGAAATGGCAAAATCTACAGTTTGGTACATCCTGAGAAATAAAGAAAGCACTAGTGACCTCAACAATGCAAAAATACCTGGATGCCCATGGAAGACAATAGTGGTGAATAGTAACATAGTACAGTGGTGGGCAAACTTTTTTGTCAACTGAGCCAAATATCGCCAAAACCATGATTTAAATTTCTTTCGAGAGCCACATTTTTAAAACCTAAAATATTGCGTCAACAGTACCAGTGAGGACTATTAGGGCTCATGCACACGACCATGTGCCCGCCGTTGCCATACTGCAGGCCGCATACGGCGGGTCAGCAATACACAGGCACTAGCCGTGTGCAGCCCGCATCATGGACCCATTCACTTCAATGTGTCCAGGATCCGGGATATGAGTGCTACAGAGTGCTTCCGTGGTGCTTCTGGCTGTGCCTCCGCACCGCAAAAAGGTAGCGCATGCACTACTTTTTTGTGGTGCAGAGGCACAGCCAGAAGCACCACGGAAGCACACAGTAGCACTCATATCCCGGATCCTGAACACATTGAAGTGAATGTGTGCCGTGTGCAGCCCGCATCATGGACCCATTCACTTCAGCATGCGCTACTTTTTTGCGGTGCGGGCAGTCGAATGCGGATTGCGAACCCCATTCAAATGAATGGGTCCGCGATCCTCATGCAGCTGCCCCATGGTCTGTGTTCATGCATTCTGGACCGCTATTTGCGGTCCGCAGCACAGGCACGGCGCCCTTACATTCGTGGGCATGAGCCCAGAGTGTGTTTTTGAATACTTTTATATGTACTTTCTTTTATTTGGATCTTGATTATTATTTCATTTTATCTTTATCATTTTTTACTTTTATTAAACTTGTCTGCAGATGTGGATGTAATGTGGATGACGCACTTATGGGGGATATCTGTGGATGACGGACTTATGGGAGATATCTGTGGATGACGGACTTATGGGAGATATCTGTGGATGACGCACTTATGGGGGATATCTGTGGAAGACGCACTTATGGGGGATATCTGTGGATGACGCACTTATGGGGGATATCTGTGGATGACGTACTTATGGGGGATATCTGTGGATGACGCACTTATGGGGGATATCTGTGGATGACACATATATAGCAAAAGATGCTATATATGTGCCCTCCACAGAAATCCCCCATAAGTTCCCTCCACAGATATCCCCCATAAGTTCCCTCCACAGGTATCCCCCATAAGCGCCCTCCACAGATATCCCCCATAAGTGCCCTCCACAGATATCCCCCATAAGTGCCCTCCACAGATATCCCCCATAAGTGCCCTCCACAGATATCCCCCATAAGTGCCCTCCACAGATATTCCCCATAAGTGCCTTCCACAGATATCCCCCATAAGTAATGTATTAGTGGGGGGAAGGGAGGAGGCAGGGACGCTTGCGGCGGGGCCGGTGCAGTGCCCGGCGCTGTGCACACACCGGGGGCAGCTCCTACCTATCTGCTGCAGGACATTTCGCTCCTCCTGAGCGGCGGCCTCTTCACCACTCCTCACATAGCCGTTGTTCTGCCGAAAGTCCGCCGCTGCCCGTCCTTCTGCTGCTGTGCGCAGCGTGACATCTCACCCTCCGTCATGCGCCTCCTGCCCCGCCTGCCTGCTTCATTCATAAAGTGGAAGGAGCAGACAGACGGGGCAGGAGGCGCATGACGGACATTTTGCAAGCAGCTTGAGCGGCGCGATATGGCTGCGCGGCCGCCCACCTGCCAGCCCGAACCAAAGAGCCGCATTCAAGGATCAAAAGAGCCGCTTGTGGCTCGCGAGCCGCACTTTGCCGACCACTGACATAGTATATAAGGCCGAAAAAAGACATGTGTCCATCCAGTTTGGCCTGTTATCCTGCAAGTTGATCCAGAGTAAGGCAAAAAAAAAAAACTGAGGTAGAAGCCAATTTTCCCCACTTAAGTGGAAAAAAATTCCTTCCCGATTTCATTCAGGCAATCAGATAACTTCCTGGATCAACGACCCCTCTCTTCTAGCTATAGCCTGTAATATTATTACACTCCAGAAATACATCCAGGCCCCTCTTGAATTCCTTTATTGTACTCACCATCACCACCTCCTCAGGCAGAGAGTTCCATAGTCTCACTGCTCTTACTGCTCTTACTGTAAAGAATCCTCTTCTATGCTTGTGTACAAAACTTCTTTCCTCAAGGCACAGAGGATGTCCCCTTGTCATAGTCACAGTCCTGGGGATAAATAGATGATGGGAGAGATCGCTGTACTGATCCCTTATTTATATTTATACATGGTAATTAAATCTCCCCTCAGTTGTCTTTTTTCTAAAGTGAATAACCCTAATTTTGATAATCTTTCAGGGTACTGTAATTCCCTCATTCCCGTAATTACTTTAGTTGCCTTCCTCTGAACCCTCTCCACCTCTGCTATGTCTGCCTTGTTCACAGGAGCCCAGAACTGTACACAGTACTCCATGTGTGGTCTGACCAGTGAATTGTAAAGTGGTAGGACTATGTTCTCATCACGGGTATCTATGCACCTTTTGATACGACCCATTATCTTATTGGCCTTGGCAGCAGCTGCCTGACACTGGTTTTTACAGCTTAGTTTGCTGTATTCCTAAGTCCTTTTCCATGTCAGTGTTACCCAGTGTTTTGCCATTTAGTATGTACGGTGACTTGTATTATTCCTACCCATGTGCATAACCTTACATTTGTCAGTGTTAAACCTCATCTGCCACTTCTCTGCCCAAGCCTGCAATCTATCCAGATCCATTTGTAGCAGTATACTGTCCTCTTCCCTGTCAATTACTTTACACAGTTTAGTGTCATCTGTAGTGTTGAGCGGGAGGTGCCATATTCGATTTTGCGATATTTCACGAATATTCGCATGAATATTCGTCTTATATTCGTCTAAATCGAATATTCGTCATTTTTGTATTTATCGCGATTAATATGCGATTTAATCATTCGCATATTGCGATTTTTAAGCTTAGAATTAGAAGTTATAAATTATAACTTCTAATTGCCTTATAACTTAATAATAGGGCAACTTTCCTATTCTTTAATCTTTAATCTTGTAGATCTAGAGTTAACCCAAATATAGCGCTATATTCTATGTCTTTATAGTAATACAAAAATCAAGATAGCAAAGTATTCTTTATTCTACATCAACGAAGATAGCGAAGTATTCTACATCAACGAAGATAGCGAAGTATTGTACAATGTAGATATATAGCAAATATATTGTACAATGTAGATATATAGCAAAGTATTCTACATCTTCCTCAATTTAAGTTATTATCGCATTAAGCGATAATGACAACTACTTAATTATCGAGTAAGGCGATTTATCTACCTATGTTTTAATGCTCCACAAAAGTTAGCATAGCACCATATGCGAATAATATTATTGCATTGCAATTCCAGCTTTTGCGATTTTGCTATAGGTGGTATTGGTAGAATTAACTAATAAAACAAATATAGTACTGTATGTTAGAATAGTGCATTATAAAAGTTGGATTCGCAATGCGGTTAATAATAGCAAATATTATCGCATTGCGATTACAACTTAGGCGATTTTGATAATAGTGGTATTGGGAGAATTAACAGTCGGATAACGAATATACTACTATATCTAAGAATAGTGTATTATAAAAGTTGGATTCGCAATGCGGTTAATAATAATAGCAAATATCGCATTGCGATTACAAATTAGCACTGCTAGATTCCATATTCGTTAACTTCGTTAATTCTAGCAAGCTGACCCATTCCATTAGAGACCCAGCAGCAGCTTCAAGTTAAAATCGCAATGCGATTAATATAACTTGAATTAATCGCATTGGGATTTCAACTTAGACCTGGTTTACTAAATTACTTTCAATTAACTAAATATTCTCCATCTTCACTAATTCAAGAAAGCCAACCATTGTAAACCAGGTACAAGTTAAAATCGTTATGCGATTTATTCAAGTTATAATATTCGCATTGCGATTGCAACTTGATTCTCAAATCTGACAGTACATTCTAGCATGGAGGCGTTCCCATGGTGATGGGGACGCTCCATGCGCACGGAAAGTAGATAGAGGCGGCAACGGGCACTGACTTGAGCGGGCAGTGAGCAGGGAATCATCTCTTAAAAGTACCGCCTTTTGAAAAGCTAGGGTAACAATAATTTTTAAAAAAAAAATACAAAAAATATTCGAAAAAACTAATATATAGCACTATATTCGAAATTTTCGTGAATTAGCGAAGTGCCGATATTCGATAAAAAATTTCGCTATTCGAATATTCGCGCTCACCACTAGTCATCTGCAAAAAAATTATTCTTCTACAAGATCATTAATAAATATATTGAAGCGGATAAGGCCTAGTACTGACCCCTGAGGTACTCCACTAGTGACAGTGACCCAATCTGAGTGTGTACCATTAATAACCACCCTCTGTTTTCTATTACTGGGACAGTTACCCACATACAGACATTTTCTCCCAGTCCAAGCATTCTTATTTTATATACTAACCTTTTATGCGGTACAGTGTCAAATGCTTTGGAGAAGACCAGAAATACGACATCCATTGATTCGCCGCTGTCAAGTCGAGAACTTACCTCCTCATAGAAACTGATTAAATTAGTTTGACATGACCAATCCCTCATGAAGCCATGCTGATATGGTGTTATTTGCTTATTTTCATTGAGGTGCTCCAAGATAGCATCTCTTAGAAAACCTTCAAAAAGTTTGCCCACGAAAGATGTTAAACTCACCGGCCTATAGTTTCCTCCCTTTTTTAATATTGGTACCACATTTGCTATGCGCCAATCCTGCGGAACACTCCATGTCAGTATAGAGTCCTTAAAGGGGTTGTCCGGGTTCAGAGCTGAACCCGGACATACCCTTATTTTCACCCCGGGAGCCCTCCTGAGCCTGGCATCGGAGCATCTCATGCTCCGATGCGCTCCCGTGCCCTGCGCTAGATCGCGCAGGGCACGGGCTCTTGTGTTTACAATAACACACTGCCGGGCGGTAACTTCCGCCCAGCAGTGTGTTCGGTGACGTCACCGGCTCTGAGGGGCGGGCTTTAGCTCTGCCCTAGCCGTTTTACTGGCTAGGGCAGAGCCAAATCCCGCCCATCAGTGCCGGTGACGTCACCGGGGTTCCTGTCAGCCCCATAGAGAGCCCCGGTACGTCACCGGAACTCAGAAAAATGCCTTTGCCCTGCGCGATTTAGCGCAGGGCAAAGGAGAGCATCGGAGCATGAACTGCTCCGATGCTCATGTCAGGGGGGCTGCCGGGGTGAAAATGGAGGGATGTCCAGGTTCAGCTCTGAACCTGGACAACCCCTTTAAATATCAGAAATAAGGGTCTGGCTATGACATTACTTAATTCTCTTTACGGGGGGGGGGGGGGGGTGCCATCTGGTCTTGGGGATTTGTCTATTTTAATCTTTTTAAGACACCGCTGACATTTTTAATGGGGAATTTACTTTTACATTCTGCATTTCATCTGACAGTTTTTATTTTCTTCAGTGAATACAGTGGAGAAAAAAAATATTTAATAGCTTTGCTTTCTCCTCATCGCTCTCTGCAACTCCCTCCTTATCACTGTGTAAAGGGTCGACATCTTCAGATTTATACTTTTTACCATTTATATAATTGTCCCTAGTTTAAACACTCCTCCAACCTTCTAGCCATTTTTTCCCCAACACAGCTGCACCTTCCTCATTGAGGTGCAGCCCATCCCTACGATAAAGCCTGTAGCCAAGAGAGAAGTTGGCCCAGTTCTCATCCAGGATTCCAAACCCCTCCTTCCTACACCAGTTCTTGAGCCACTTGTTTTCCTCCCTAACCTCCCGCTGCCTTTCTTGTGTGCCTCGTGGTACCGGCATTATTTCGGAAAATACTACCTTTGAGGTCCTTGCCCTAAGCTTTTGACCTAAATCCCTAATATCTTTTTTAAGGATGCTCCACCTATCTCTAACTTTGTCATTGGTTCCTATTTGGACCATGACCACTGGATCTTCTCCAGCCCCTCCCAGTAATTTGTCAACCCATTCCGCGATGTGTTGAATTCGAGCGCCAGGAAGACAACACACCGTTCGACGATCCCGGTCTTTGTGACAGATTGCCCTATCTGTACCCCTAATAATTGAGTCTCCCACTACCAGCACCTGTCTGGCCTGCCCTGCTCTCCTGGTCCCCTGCTTATTGGAGTTGACATTCCCCTGACTGGCAGAGGAAGTGTCTGGTTGCAGCACTGCTCTCTCTGAACTGACATCCCCCTCATCTGCCAACCTTGCAAACTTGTTGGGGTGTGTCAGATCAGGGCTAGCCTCCCTGGCACTCTTCCCTCTACCCCACATTCTAACTGTTACCCAGCTAGCTACCTCACTTTCCTCAGACTCCTCGCTACCACCCTCATCCACATCTACCCCCAAGAGTGCTTGCTCAGTGAGCAGCAAACTCTTTTTCAAATTGTCAACGTCTCTCAGTGTTGAAACTTGCCCGTTTAGATACTTGATGTGTAATTCCAAACGGGCAATTTGCTCACATTTTGAACTAATATATTTGTTCCAGGACTGCATGCATTAGGCACAATGTGCACTGGACTGCGCTGTCAATAATAAACACATACTAAATGGGAATTACGCAAGAAGGAGAAAAATACAATATAGTGCAGTGATAAGTATATAACTTACTCTAGTCCCCTCCTAAAGTCCCTGAATATCAAGTCACATAATCTAAAGTCACACACTGAAAACAAACACACTTGAAACCAAACTCGCGTTATTTGCCTGCTTGTATAAATGGAGCTTTTAAACCAGTCGCAGAATAATTACCATGGTGAAGAGAAACCCCCTTTCTACAGCCAACCAAGTGAACAACACTCTCCAGGATATAGGTGTATCCATACCTAAATCTACCATAAAGAGGAGACTGCATAAAGGAAATAAAGAGGGTTCACTGCACGGTTAAAGCCACTCATAAGCCTCAGGAACAAGAAAGCTTTGCTAAACACACCTTAAAAAAACCCGCACACTCCTGGAAGAATATTCTTTGGATAGATAAAACCAAGATCAACCTCTACCAGAATGATGGAAAGAAAAAAGTATGGTGAAGTCATGGTACAGCTCATGATCCAAAGCATACCACGTCATCTGTAAAACACGGTGGAGGCAATGTAATGGCTTGGACATGCATGGCTGCCAGTGGCACTGGGTCCCTAGTGTTTATTGATGATGTGACACAGGACAGAAGCAGCCAGGTGAATTCTGGGGTTTTCAGAAACATACCGTGTGCTCAAATGCAGCCAAACTGATTGATCGGCGTTTCATAATACAGATGGACAATGACCCAAAACTCAAAGCCAAAGCAACCCAGGAGTTTATTACAGCAAAGAAGTGAAATATTCTTGAATGGCCAAGTCAATCACCTGATCTGAACCCAATAGAGCATTTCACTTGTTAAAGACTAAACTTCAGACAGAAAGGCCTACAAACAAACAGCAACTGCAAACCGCTGTAGTACAGGTCTGGCAGAGCATTAAAAAGGAGGTGATGTCCATCTTCAGGCAGTCATTGCCAACAAAGGGTTTTCAGCCAAGTATTAGAAATTTGCATTTTATTTACAGTTATTTAATTCGTCCGAATACTTTTGAGCCCCTGAAATGAAGGGATTCAGTTTAAAAAATGCTTTAGTTCCTCACATTTTTATGCAATCATTTTGTTCAACCCACTGAATTAAAGCTGAAAGTCTGAACTTCAACTGCATCTGCATTGTTTTGTTCAAAATCCATTGTGGTAATGTACAAAACTAAAATTTAGAAAAATGTTGTCTCTGTCCAAATATATATGGACCAAATATATATGGCCCTAACTGTATTTTCTTATACACAGGTCAGGGGTAGATCAGCAGGGACTACCTCCCTATATGAGAAATGTGGTAGTATTTTAACTTATTTATGATTCCTTAAAATATGTTAGCCCCTTCCTGACATGCATCATGCATGTGCAGTGCAGTGGAAGTGAGTTCCAAACCCGCACCCCCAGGCTGAGTCTCAGGTGAACTATCAGTGTGAAACTGACAGTTTCAATGCAGTACAATACAGCATGTAAAAAAAAAAAAAAGTGTTTTATTAAAAATAAAAGTGTAAAAAACACCCTTCCCCTCATCAAGCCATTTACTACAAACAAAAAAAGACATATTCGATATCACTGCGTCCATAACGACCAGCTGTATAAAAATATTATATGATTTACCGTGTCGGGTAAACGCTGCAAAGAACTATGTGAGAACAGCCATTTTTTTTGTCACCTCGCCACCTTGCTTTGTTACCCCTTGTAAAAAATGCTAAATTTGGGGCTAAAATAACATTTTATTGGAAAAAAAAAATGTTACTTGGTACCCAAAAATAATTCCAGGAAATCTGCCCTCCATAAACCATATTGCACTAATTCCCTTTTGAGCCTTGCCCTGTGCCCATACAGCAGTTTACCACCAATATGGGGTGTTTCTGTTAACTGCAGAATCAGGGTAATAAACATTGTAGTTTGTTTTGCTGTTAATCCTTACTGTGTTACAGGGAAAATGGATTAAAATGAAAAATCTGCTTTTTATTTAGACTCCATTTTGCTTCAATTCTATCAGGAAAGCCCCTCAACGTCACTTCAGAACTGAACTGGCCCTTAAAAAAAACTTGGTTTTGAAAATTTTCTTGAATACTTAAAATATTGCTTCTAAAATTCTAAGCCTTCTAAGGTCCTAAAAAAATTAAATAACATTTGCAAAATGATATCAACATAAAGTAGACATAGTGTATGGTGAATTCAATATTTGGGGAGGTATCACTGTCTTAAAAGCAGATAAATAAAAATTTAGAAAATTGCAAATTTTGCCAAATTTTCTGTAAATTTTAGATTTTTTTTATAAATAAAGGTAAAGCATATCAACCCAAACTCATAATGGCTTGGATAAGTAAAAGTATTCCGAAGTTATTACAACATAAATTGACATGTCAGATTAGCAAAATTAGGCCTGGTCAGGAATGTAAAAACTGTGCTGTGTCCAGAAAATGTAAAACTGGAAATATATTGTAAGGGTACTTTCACACTAGCGGCAGGACGAATCCGACAGGCTGTTCACCCTGTCGGATCCGTCCTGCCTCTATTTCGCCATGCCGCTGGACTGCCGCTCTGTCCCCATTGACTATAACGGGTACGGGGGCAGAGCTCCAGCGCAGCACGACAGTGCACGGCGAGAGGCCGCCGGACTTAAAGTACTGCATGTCCGACTTTTTAGTCCGGCGGCCTCTCACCACACACTGCCGTGCTGCGACGGAGCTCCGCCTCCGTCCCCATTATAGTCAATGGGGACGGAGCGGCAGTCCGGCGGCACGGGGGCGAAATAGCGGCAGGACGGATCTGACAGGGTGAACAGCCTGTTGGATCCGTCCTGACACTAGTGTGAAAGTACCCTAATAGCAATTGTCACCTAATTCTAAGGGGTAATACAAAAGAGAGAACACTTAGGACACAGATGACTGTTATCTGTATTTCTGCATAGACAGTGTATTTGAAGTGGTATTGGGGAAAAGCAAACAGCACATAACTGTTATGTTCACAGCACTAAATTCGACATCACGGTGCATAGTTAGGTCATGCTCAGTCCTTGCCCAGGGCTGGATCTCTGTCATCACAGCAGGGCTTGTTGAAGAGCATATGGAAAGATCAGTATATTTTGGCTGAATCTTTGAGGCCTGTCTTTGAACTGAAGTGAGTTTCAGCAGTGGCTGTTTTCAGATAACAGCAGGAGAAGTCTACTGTATTGCACATAGAAGCTATGTGACACTGAATCCATTTATTTATTATTTGAATTATTTAAATCTTGATAGTACATTTCACCTGGTACAAATAATGCATGCTTACATATAAAACTGTGTTAATATAATACTGTGTATATTAAATGGAAACATTATATATTTACACATATCTGATAAGGTTTTTTTTTAATTTTTTTATTACACTGTACACTAAGCGGTAAAATTGACCTATTATCTTCATTCTCTAACAATATCACACTTGTATAATTTTTCTTGCGTTTTAATACTGAAAAAAAAATTAAAATCTTTGAGGAAAAAAAATATTTTATAACCATATTCTGACCCCTATAACTTTTATGTAGCTATGTGTACGGGGCTGTGTGAGGGCTAATTTTTTGCAGGATGATCTGTTCTTTTCAGTGATACCAATTTAAAGTGTTTGCGACCTTTTGATCACTTTT
Organism: Bufo gargarizans; assembly: GCF_014858855.1. Classification (NCBI taxonomy): domain Eukaryota; kingdom Metazoa; phylum Chordata; class Amphibia; order Anura; family Bufonidae; genus Bufo; species Bufo gargarizans. Next base: position 415,246,011 of record NC_058080.1, on the reverse strand, counting down.
TATAAAAATATTATTGGGTAGTTGAAGTGACAAAAAATAACAAATTGGCTGTTTAATATTTTTTTCCCGTTTCGCCAATTGCTGTAGGCCCTTAATATTGTTATATTTTAATAGTATGGGCATTTTCGCATGCGGCGATGTCCATGATGTTTATTTTTTTATTGGTTAAGTAATTTTATTTTTATTTTAAGGAAAGGGGGGTGATTTGAACTTTTTTTATATTTGTAAATACTTTTTTTTTTTTAAAGAGGACCTTTCATGGGTCCAGACATTATAAACTAAGTATCAGGATACGTAGGGCATAGTGCAGGGATCGTGCAGGGATCTAACTGCACTTACTATTTTTTCTGGGCGCCACTCCGTTCGCCCGCTGTGGCCTTCGTTGTATTCTCCCGTCTGGTATACTAATTTTTGCATTGGAGCAATGAGGAGGAGACTGAATCCTTCTCCCTGGCTGTAGCGCTGTCCAATCACAGTGGAAAGCATTACAGCCAGAGAAAATGTGAGGTTTTTTTCCCCTCCCTGGCTGTGATGCTCTCCGCTGCGATTGGACAGCGCTAAATGCAGGGAGAAGGAGACGCCCACTGAGAAAGACTAGTAAGTGCAGTTAGATCCCTGCACTATGCCCTTCATATCCTTGGTTTATAATGTTTGTACCCATAAAAGGTCCTCTTTAAGTCACCTTGGGTGACAATAACTGGCAATCATTAGATTGTTCATTGATGTCTATATAGAAATCATTGAACACTTCAATTGCACTATACTAATACAATTCTGCCACCTAGTGGCCTGTATTGGTATAATCCTGAAATAAGCTCCGAAGCCTGCTTGAGGATTCGGGCTATTTCATACATATAACAGGTTCCCCAATCTCAGTCGGGGAACGCTGTTACCGGAGCGGAAGTGCGCAACTTCCTCTTCCAGACTGCGAAAATGCCATGGTCACATTTGACCACGGCATCTGAAGGGGAAAATATATGCGACCAGCCTTATGGCTGATTGCATACATGTGCCGTGGGTCTCTGCTATTCAAAATAGCAGAAACCCAGCAGATGATGATGTACATGTACTTCATCGGGCGTGAAAGGGCTAAGGTAGCTGTGAAAAAAATCTGTTACTTTTTTCCATACATAATTACTTACCACACCTTCACCAGTCCCTCTGATCCAGTGCTGCTGCTCCTTCCTCTTCTCTGGGCAGCAGCCACTAGCTTATTGTTACTGCAGCGGTGACATCCCGTATACTGACAATCACTGGCCTCAGCATTCTTGGGCTGTACGCCACCAAAGTCAATGATTGGCAGCAGTAGTATAGGGGACATCACTGCTGTATCCACAGCAATAGGTTACTGGCTGCAGCCCAGGGAAGAGAAAGGACTGGGAGCGCTGAATGGGAGGGGCTGGTGAAGATAAGGTAAGCTATTCTATTATTTTGCTGACCCCACAGCAGATTAGTATAATAACATTTTTACTCGGACAAACCCTATAACTTATATACCCAGCAAATTGATGTCTAAACAATCTACAAAAAAACAATGCATCAAAATATTATATAGTTAGAAAAATAAAAAGTTATAGCTGGCAAAATGCGGTGAAGCAAAAATGACAAAATGACAGGTGTCTTTAAAGGGAGTCTGTCAGCACCAAATTAACTTTCAGGCTAAAGTAGACGTGGCAACTTTGTCTTCAGACTAAAGATCACAGTGCAGCCTCACAACATAATGGAAATGAATGGCGTTGAAACATGACTCGCAACTGAGCTGCTTCAGCATATTGCAACCAAACCTTTAGCTTCCAGAAGCGATCCTACAATCTTGATCAAATCGACTTTTAATCCATATGAAAATTAAATCTGAAGTGCCGTGAGGGCTGACCTGAGCCGCTCTGTGTACTGTAGCTTTCGTCTTTTCCCCTACCAGCACCTCCTTCTCTTGCTTGACTGACAGGGCCAGACTTCCTCCTTGGCATCACTCTTGGACGTGAAATTAGTTTAAATCTTGGTGTATGGACAGAACAGTCCTGTGTCCCAGCCCTGCCTCAATGGACTGTACTGTGTAGGTGCCAAGGTAATGGCAAAGGCATGAGATTTAAGAGCCAGGTGCAATGATGCAGGGGAAGCCTGGCCCATTAGTCAAGCAAAAGGGTAAGAATCTGGGAAGACAAAAGGCCAGAGCTATGGTGCACCAACCCACTTGGGCCCACCCTCGGTGCATTTGACAGCTAATCTGCACATTGAATAATCATGATTTTCTCATAGATGATTATGCGGACACAGTCCTACCAAACATTATACCGTTTCAAAGTGAATTTGGTGTTGACAGACTCTGTTTAGAGCTAATGTACGCAAGACAGCATACTGCAGATACAGGTCTGTATTCTGTTAAGGAAAACAACACAAAAAATATTGTAATGAAAGAATACATCTGACTCTGACTCTTCTCCAGCTAGACAATGAAAGTCAGGCCTCGTGCACACGACCGTTGTGTGTTTTGCGGTCTGCAAATCGTGGATCCACAAAACACGCATGGCGTCCGTGTGCGTTCCGCAATTTGCGGAACGGCACAGACAGCCTTTAATATAACTGCCTATTTATGTCCGCAAAGTGTGGACAGAAATAGGACATTTACTATTTTGTTGCGGAGCAACGGATGCGGACAACACACGGAGTGCTGTCCGCATCTTTTGCGGCCCCATTGAAGTGAATGGGTCCGCATCCGAGCCACCAAAACTGCGGCTCGGATGCAGACCAAAACAACGGCCGTGTGCATGAGGCCTCAAAGTGAATTATTCTCCTCACTTCAGGTATAGCCTCTAGCATATTGTATTGATCACAGACAAATCAGTCCAAAATATGCTCTCTAATTCAAGTATCCCCTATATACCTCTATTCACCAAACCTAGAGGCTAATCAGTGCATTTTACTCCACTGGCATGGACACAAATTGTATTTCAGTGTTTCACTGAATACTTCGGATAGACCTTTTTTGTAAACTAAAATATTGCATAAACACTGCATATTGTGATTATAGTAAAATAAATCTGCTACTTCATTATGCAAAGCACATTTCAGTCATACATCAGTCGAATTTCGCATAGAACCAAAGCTTTCTGTGGGTGTCAATATCGCCAACATTGAACAGCAGATAAAATATACATAATGTATTCATTTGTCTTGTTTCAGAGCTGGATAATATAACAGGTGGTTTCAGTAATTTCCCTATGGACAGTGCATGTTTTTTCAGCAGCACATTTAGTATAAAGATGACACATCCAATGTGTAGCCCTATTGATCTGTTATATCTGTATGCATAAGGGTCTGTGACTGGCAAGCTTGTCCTGAACAATTAAAAGCTAGACATCTACTGATATTGTATATGTAGTACTGTAAAGGAACTGCTTGCTTCAGATGAACATAGAATTTTAAGATCTTTCTAGACGTTCCAATAGGTACTGTATACATACAACCATACAGATATTTAAGCATCCTATTGCTATTTTTTTTAAGTGAAGAGTTTTATCTGAAAATGCTGCACTATGTGGAGCATCAGTCCTCTGCTCTTCTAGAAAAAGATGCGTAAAAACATTAGCAAGCCAAAATTGCCAAAACTTTCTATTATACAGTATATTACTATATAGAGAAGCAGGAGCCACTCTCCGCTACACTGGTGAGTGGGTGGTTCATCATCATCCTCCCTCAACCCCCAATCCTCAGGCTGGTGATTGCAGGCCATAGTGTCCTCTACAGTATAAACAATTAGATTACAAGTCCCCCTCCAATGGCCCACATACATACCATTTTTTCCAGACCACAAGACGTTCCCGACTATAAGATGCACCCCAAGTTAAAGAGGACCTTTCACTAGAATAAAAAATCTAAACTAAGTATACAGACATGGAGAGCGGCGCCCAGGGATCTCCCTGCACTTACTATTATCCCTGGTCGCCGCTCCGTTCTCCCGGTATAGGCTCCGGTATCTTCATATGTTCGGCTCAACTGGGTGGAGCCTGCTGGCATCTCCTTCTCCCAGGCTGTAGCGCTGGCCAATCGCAGCGCTCAGCTCATAGCCTGAGAGGTTTTTTTTTCTCTCAGGCTATGAGCTGAGCGCTGCGATTGGCCAGCGCTACAGCCTGGGAGAAGGAGATGCCAGCAGGCTCCACCCAGTTGAGCCGAACATATGAAGATACCGGAGCCTATACCGGGAGAACGGAGTGGCGCCCAGGGATAATAGTAAGTGCAGGGAGATCCCTGGGCGCCGCTCTCCATGTCTGTATGCTTAGTTTAGATTTTTTATTCTAGTGAAAGGTCCTCTTTAAGACAACAGACAATTAGAAAAAATATTTTCTACTTATTAAACCTTCCCTGGTGGTTTAATAAAAGGGCCAAGGTCAGTAACAACACTGCTGCATACACACCTGACAAACACAACAGTGATACACAGCTTGTGTGTATATATATATGTATATATGTGTGTGTGTGTGTGTGTATGTGTGTATATATATATATATATATATATATGTATATACACTGAACAAAAATATAAATGCAACACTTTCGGTTTTGCTCCCATTTTGCATGAGCTGAACCACTCTGAAATGTGCAGTTTGATAAAAAAGCACAATGCTACAGATGTCGCAACGTTTAAGGGAGCGTGCAATTGGCATGCTGACTGCAGAAATGTCTACCAGAGCTGTTGCCCATGCAATGAATGTTCATTTCTCTACCATAAGCCGTCTCCAAAGGCGTTTCAGAGAATTTGGCAGTGCATCTACCAGCCTCACAACCGCAGACCATGTGTAACCACACCAGCCCAGGACCTCCACATCCAGCATGTTCACCTCCATGATCGTCTGAGACCAGCCACCTGGACAGCTGCAGCAACAATCGGTTTGCATAACCAAATAATTTCTGCACAAACTGTCAGAAACCATCTCAGGGAAGCTCATCTGCATGCTCATCGTCCTTATCGGGGTCTGGACCTGACTGCAGTTGGTCATCGTAACCGACTTGAGTGGGAAAATCCTCACATTCAATGGTGTCTGGCACGTTGGAGATGGATGAGTCCCGGTTATCACTGTTCAGGGCAGATGGCAGACAGCGTGTGTGTGTCACGGCCTATGGTGAACACTGTGACACTGTTGCGACACTTGTGGTTGCCCGCGGCAACGTGTTGCTGTTAGAGCATGCGGTGGTAGTGTCTCAGCCTTCTGGGTGATTTCCGTGACATGGTTGCCACGCATGCTGTTGCCGGTGGTAATGTGTGGCTTAGTTTGCTTGTGTGTGCACTTCCCCTTTAAGTGGTTTCCTTCCTCTGTCTGGTGTTGGAAGGGTTAACTCCCTTCCTAGTGTTTTGTGAACACTGGGTTTGTGTGGGTGTGGGTGTGGGTGTGGCTGCTTGGGCTATTTAGTCTCTGCTGGAAACCTGTAGCTGAGTTTTCCTCCAGGCTTGGTGTGTGCTGGTGGTTCTCTGCTCCTAGCTTTACCATCTTTCCAGTGACGGCCATCCTTGTGGTCATAGATGTTCAATGTCATCTCGGTGTCTCCTTCCCTTCCTCTCCCTATTTGTATGGAGTGGGTTATGTTCAGAGTGTTTATTTGTCTAGCTTGGTGTTACATGTCTGGTGGCGTTTGGTGTCATGTTTACTAGACATTCCCGTTTCATGTTATTGCAGCTAAGTGTCCTGGGTTCCTGTGTGGTTTGTGGTGTGTGCTGTGTCCTTTAATGTTGGTGTGGACACCAGCACTTGTGCACGGGTTCCAGTCTGTGTGTCTGTCGCAGGTAAGTGTGTTATTGGTTTCGTTTAACTGCCGTCTCCTTAACTGTATGTGTTTCCCTTTCTCTGCTTCTAGGCCTTTAGAGAACCGTGTTGTGGATAAACAGCTTATCTCTCCCCTGCTCCTAAGTGAGGGATTTCCAGGGCGACTCAGGATATTAGTTATCCAGGGTATGAGCCGTCCCACCTTCAGGGTCCGCTCATACTGTTAGGAGTTAGGGAGAGGATTAGGGATGCAATAGGAGGTGACCTGCTCCTTGATCCCGGCGTCCTGGCCTAGTTGCTACCATTATCCTTCTTGCATTGTATGGTGACAGTGTTGCGTTGTGTGAGTGAGCGGTTTGCTGACGTCAACGTTGTGGATCAAGTGGCCCATGGTGGCGGTGAGGTTATGGTATGGGCAGGCGTATGTTATGAACAATGAACACAGGTTCATTTTATTGATGACATTTTGAATGCACAGAGATACCGTGACGAGATCCTGAGGCCCATTGTTGTGCCATTCATCCACGACCATCACCTCATGTTTCAGCATGATAATGCACGGCCCCATATTGCAAGGATCTGTACACAATCCCTGGAAGCTGAAAACATCCCAGTTCTTGCATGGCCAACATACTCACCGGACATGTCACCCATTGAGCATGTTTAGGATGCTCTGGATCGGCGTATACGACAGCGTGTTCCAGTTCCTGCCAATATTCTGCAACTTCGCACAACTTTTAAAGAGGAGTGGACCAACATTCCACAGGCTGCAATCAATAACCTGATCAACTCTATGCGACAGAGATGTGTTGCACTGCGTGAGGCAAATGGTGGCCACACCAGATACGTACTGGTTTTTTGACCACCCACCCAAGTAAGACAAAACTGTGCACATTTCAGAGTGATCTTTTATTGTGGAAAGTCTAAGGCACACCTGTGCAATAGTCATGCTGTCTAATCAGCACCTTGATATGCCACATGTATGAGGTGGGAGGGATTATCTCGGTAAAGGAGAAGTGCTCACTAACACAGATTTAGACAGATTTGTGAACAATATTTGAGTATAATGGGTCTTTTGTGTATGTAGAAAATGTTTCAGATCTTTGAGTTCAGCTCATGCAAAATGGGAGCAAAACTGAAAGTGTTGCGTTTATATTTTTGTTCAGTATATATATCCATAAAAAGCTATATGACGTGTGAATAAATAGCACATTTTTTCATCTTTCAAGGAGTGCTGCGGAATTTTATTATATACACAGCTCTGCAATACACACACCTAAGAAACACAGCTCTGCTGCACAGCTGGCATACACACATAGAGCACAGTTGCATACACCCCATGACAAACACAGTCTGCTACACAGCTGACATATATACATACAGCACTGCTATACACACACCTAACAAACACAGCTTTGCTACTTAAACATCTGTGTCTCACACACACTATTATCTTTATTAAAAGATCACATTTCTCTACACTTACACCACAGTATTCTATTCCTGGTTCTGGTCCATCCTACTCATGACATCATCCTTTAGTTTCCAGTGAATGGAGTTTAAAGATTGCTGTGTTCCTCTTTAGGATCATGCGCTCTCCGTCCTTCTCTGGTCATACAGATTGGTGTCAGGCAGGAAGAGAGAGAGTATGTAGGGGCACACCTCTCTCATTGATCCAGCAGAGCGATGTATTAGCGCTCTACTGGATCATTAAAGCAGAACTGAGTTTTAGAGCTTCTCACAAATTAACTTCTACTTCTGGCTTCCCCAGTGAGCATCCACTGTTTGTATAAGTGTGTGACTTTAGATTAAGTGACTTCAGATTCAGGGACTGCAGTAAATCAGTTTCTTATTACTGCATTCTATTGTATTTTTCGCTTTCGTTGTGTAATCCCCATCTAGTATGTGTTCCATAATTGACAGCGCAGTCCAGTGCATATCTTGGCTGATGTATGCAGTCCTAGAACAGCGGTTCAAGGGTGTATATCATTGTTCAAAATGTGAGCAAATTACCCGCTTGGAATCGCAAATCGAGTATCTAAACGGGCGAGTTTCAACAATGAGAGGCATTGACAATTTTGAAAAGAGTTTGCTGCTCACTGAGCAAGCACTCTATGGGGTAGATGAGGGGAGGGTGAAAGCGAGGAGGCTGAGGAAAGTGAGGTAGCTAGCTAAGTAACAGTTAGAAAGCGGTGTAGAGTGCCAGGGAGGCTAGCCCTGATCTGTCACACCCCCACAAGTTTGCACGGTTGGCAGATAAGAGGGATGTCAGTTCAGGGACAGCACTGCTGCAGCCAGACACTTCCTCTGCCAGTCAGGGGAATGTTAGCTCCAGTAAGCAGTGGACCAGGGGAGCAGGGCAGGGCAGACAGGTGTTGGTAGTGAGAGACTCTATTATTAAGGTTACAGAAAGGGCAATATTTCACAAAGACCGTGATCGCTGAACAGTGGGTTGTCTTCCTGGCGCTAGAGTTCAACACATCACGGATCGGGTTGACAGATTACTATTAGGGGCTGGAGAAGATCCAGCGGTCATGGTCCATATCGGTCATGGTCCATATCTGAACCAATGACAAAGTGAGAGGAAGGTGGAGAGTCCTTAAAAATGATTTTAGGGATTTAGGTCAAAAGCCTAGGGCAAGGACCTCAAAGGTAGTGTTTTCCGATATACTGCCTGTACCGCAAGCCACACAAGAAAGGCAGCGGGAGATTAGGGAGGTTAACAAGTGGCTCAAGAACTGGTGTAGGAAGGAGGGGTTTGGGTTCCTGGAGAACTGGGCCAACTTCTCTGTCAGCTACAGGCTCTATCAAAGGGATGGGCCACACCTCAATGGGGAAGGGGCAGCTGTGTTGGGGGGAAAGATGGCTATAAGGTTGGAGGAGTGTTTAAACTAGGGACCTCGGGGGTAGGGTAATTACGTTATAGGATGGTAAGATAGTGCAGATAGATAACGTGGGCAAGGTAATGGGACTGGGGGAGGAATGGAAGGAGGGACTAGAACAGTTCAGAAGGAAAGGTGTAGGGTAAATAAATATACATAAACCTCTTAATTGTGTGTATACTAATGCCAGAAGCCTGACTAATAAAACTGGGGAACTGGAATTAGTCATGTGTGAGGAGGACTATGACATAGTGGGAATAACCGCTGGATGATAACTATGACTGGGCAGTTAATGTACAAGGTTACAGTCTGTTTAGAAAGGATCGTCAAAACCGGAGAGGTGGAGGGGTCTGCCTTTATGTAAAGTCCTGTCTAAAGCCCACAGTCCAAGAAGATATAAATGAGGGACATGAACATGTGGAGTCCCTGTAGGTAGAAATATATGGAGGCAAAAGGCAAAAATAATATTAAATTACTAATAGGAGTTTATTATAAACCACCTAATATACCAGAGACCACAGAAAATCTACTACTAAACAAGATAGACAAGGCGGCAAATAATAATAAGGTGGTTATTATGGGGGACTTCAAATACCCAGATATAGACTGGGAAACTGAAAGCGGTAAATCTCATAAAGGAAACAGGTTCTTTGCAATAACCAAAGACAATTAACTTTCCCAACTGGTTCAGAACCCGACTAGAGGGATGGCCATACTGGACTTAGTATTATGTAAAGCAAAAGGGCAGTAACGTATTAAAACCTAACGTTTACTAGGACAATTAAGATCTCAGGATTAGGAAAAAAAAAAAAACTTACAGACAAACAATACACACAATGGCAGGGAACCTGTGATAACAGCTCACCTTATGATCAGGTCCACATTACCGCCTCTGGGCGGGCGGGGTTGGGACTATTTGACCAATGGACGTACACCAAGTAAAGACCACGGCGGTATGCCAGGGGTCTAAGAACATGCCAATAGGCTAAAGAAAAAGGGTGGATCTTACCGGTGGTGGACGGTCAGGACCTTCTAGTCCAGTACCCAAGGATAGGATGTTCTCACGCCTGAATACGTCCTCCAGTGGGTGGTAACTTTATGCTGGAGGGCCACAGGGAATGTCTGTCCCTGTTTTTGCCCTACTTGGCCTAGTGTGCCCTAAAGTAAACCTCCTAACACAGGGTCCTATCCCCGCAAGGGCTGGCCCCGCCCGGAACTTAAGCCTAAATAGATTGTCCTAGGTGACCCTGCCAGGACAGGGGACGTGGCCCAATGGGGGGCTGAGAGAACCAGGGCAATACAAAAAGTTGGTATTAGTGAAGAACTATTGTGAGGATATACTCAAAGTTTCATATAAGAGTATATGCTAATCTTAAAGAAAAGACCTCTACCTATAGAAGACCCCCTAACTCATCAGGGGACAAGGGTCTTGGGTAGAGAAAGAGCCCCCACTCCCTACCCAGCTGTGTGATTCTAACAGATGGAGGAGAAGAATTAAGGTGGTGCAGACTTAGAAGGACATGTTTTGTCCAAATGAACCCAGATACCTGTGAAATGGAAAGTAACAAAATAAAACCATTCAGGTTGAGGAAATAACTGCAATTCTTTCTGGTGGCATGTAAGGGTACTTTCACACTAGCGTTTTTCTTTTCCGGCGCTGAGTTCCGTCCTAGGGGCTCAAATCCGGAAAAGAACTGATCAGTTTTATCCTAATGCATTCTGAATGGAGAGTCCGTCCCTCAGGATGCATCAGGATGTCTTCTGTTCAGTCTTTTTGACTGATCAGGCTTTTCAGAAAAACGTAGCATGCAGTATTTTTACCTCCGGCCAAAAATCCTGAACACTTTGACTGAACGCCGGATCCGGCCTTTTTCCCATTGACTTGCATCAACACCGGATTCGGCGCCGTGAGTTCAGTCAAAACAGATCCGGCTTTTGCATGTTAAACCCGAAAAATAGGGAAAAAAAGTTCAAGTCCATAAATGGCGGATCCGTTTTTTCCAAAGCATTTTTCCATTGTGATCGAAAGCCTGATCAGGATTCAAATGTAATCAGTTTTCACACGTTTTTCCGGATCCGGCGGGCAGTTCCGTTGTCGGAATTGAACGCCGGATTCAAACAACGCTAGTGTGAAAGTAGCCAAAGGGTAGTTTACTTACTGTTTCACATGGAGCACGTGTGGCCTTTACCATGTGGTGTGGCAGGGCAGTGAAGCGTATCGCCGGTCTGCCGGCGTCTGACAGTGCGACTAGACGCTCTGTTAAGTTTAAATGAAAGGGGAAGGATGGCTGCGCGCACGCGCGATGGGCGTGGCCGCCGCTTACGTGATAAGGTGTATGTCACCTGACGCGGCGAGCCATGTACCCGCCTGCGCATGCGCACCTGCTGGGAGGGCAGCCCGTTCGCCGCGCAGCTTCAATGACGTCACCGCGCACTCATGGGCGTCATCGCATGAAGGCGTGATCAAGGCGGAGCGCAGCGTCGGCTGTCCAAGGGAGAAGGCAGGAGTGGGATGGGTCAGGTCTCAATCAGAGCGGCTCCTACGACTACATTCCTGCTGATGCTGGAGAGGATAATAGGCATCACTTCCAGCATGGAACCTAGAGGGGGACATTGTTGGCAGTCAGACCCCTGAACCTAGATAGGGTACATAAGTATTGATAACACATGATAATAACCGTTACACATTCAGATGGGGTGATTGACTTTGAGACCCTCGCTGGTGACAGCAGGGAATATAGACAAAGGAAGAAAGGGAGACAGAGACAGACCTACTAATGCGAGGGGTGAATAAATAGTGGGACGGGGGCATATAGAGGTGATATAAATGCCTCATGGTCCACTAAATCAGTCACCCCACCAGGTACGTAGACAGAAGATGTGAGTGGGTGGCGACAACTAGTCCGGGTCACAAAAAGCAGCCAAAATGTAGTTGATCATTCAAACCGTGGGGGTTGGTGGTTTTCAGTTTGAATATCCACCAGCACTCTCTCTGGAGGATCCTTCTATCCCAATCCCCCCTCGTATTGGCTTCCTGATTGCTTCTAGGCCTAAAAATGAGACCACTGACGCCCGCCCACCATGGGCAGAGTGAACGTGTCTCGCCACTGGGGTATCTCTGTTGTTGCGAATGTCACCCATATGCTCGCCTATACGTACTCGTAGTTCCCTACGGGTCTTACCCAATTTATCAACTGTCGCACCGCAGGAGTCATTTACCTACTTACCTGCGAGTGCGGAAAGAGATACGTGGGTAAGACCCGTAGGGAACTATGAGTACGTATAGGCGAGCATATGGGTGACATTCGCAACAACAGAGATACCCCAGTGGTGAGACATGTTCACTCTGCCCATGGCGGGCGTCAGTGGCCACGCCCATCACGCATGCGCGCAGCCACCCTTCCATTTAAACTTAACAGCGCGTCTAGTCGGGCTGTCAGACACCGGCAGACAGGCGGTACGCTTCCCTGCCCTGCCACCCTAAAATGTTCTTCAATTATATAAATAATAAAAAGTATAAATCTGAAGGTGTCGGCCCTATACAGAGCAATGAGGGGGAAGTTTTAGAGAGCGACGATGAGAAAGCAAAGCTATTAAAAAAAAAATTCTCCACTGTATTCACTGAGGAAAATAAACCGTCAGATGAAATGCAGAATTTAAAATTTAAATTCCCCATTAAAAGTGCCCTGACTGACCCAGGAAGAAGTACAACAGCGACTTAAAAAGAATAAAATAATCGCCAGGACCAGATGGCATACACCCCCCTTTCCTAAGAGAGTTAAGTAATGTCATAGCCAGACCCTTATTTCTGATATTTACAGACTCTATACTGACAGGGAGTGTTCAACAGGATTGGCGCATAGCAAATGTGGTGCCAATATTCAAAAAGGGTGCAAAAACAGACCCCGTAAACTATAGGCCAATAAGTTTAACATCTGTTGTGGGTAAACTGTTTGAAGGTTTTCTAAGAGATGCTATCTTGGTGGATCTCAATGAAAACAAGCAAATAACATCATATCAGCATGGCTTCATGAGGTCATGTCAAACTAATTTAATCAGTTTCTATGAAGAGGTAAGTTCTAGACTTGACAGTGGTGAATCAATAGATGTCGTATATCTGGACTTCTCCAAAGCATTTGACACTGTACCACAAAAAAGGTTAGTATATAAAATGAGAATGCTCGGACTGGGAGAATGTTTTTTATCTGGGTAAGTAACTGGCTCAATGATAGAAAACAGAGGGTGGTTATTAATGGTACACACTGAGATTGGGTCACTGTCACTAGCGGAGTTCCTCAGGGGTCAGTATTGGGCCCTATTCTCTTCAATATATTTATTAATGATCTTGTAGAAAGCTTGCACAGTAAAATATAAATTTTTGCAGATGACACTAAACTGTGTAAAGTAATTAACACTGAAGAGGACAATATACTGCTATAGATGGATCTGGATAGATTAGAGGCTTGGGCAGATAAGTGGCAGATGAGGTTATGCACATGGGAAGGAATAATGCACATCACCTGTACATACTAAATGGTAAAACACTCGGTAACACTGACATGGAAAAAGGACCTAGGAATTTTGATAAACAGCAAACTAAGCTGCAAAAACCTGTGTCAGGCAGCTGCTGCCAAGGCCAATATGATAATGGGTTGCATCAAAAGGGGGTATAGACGTCCGTGATGAGAACATAGTCCTAGCACTTTACAAATCATTAGTCAGACCACACATGGAGTACTGTGTACAGTTCTGGGCTCCTGTGAACAAGGCAGACATAGCAGAGCTGGAGAGGGTTCAGAGGATGGCAACTAAAGTAATAACTGGAATGGGGCAACTACAGTATCCTGAAAGATTATTAACTTTGGGGTATTCACTTAAAAAAAAAAGACGACTGAGGGGAGATCTAATTACTATGTATAAATATATCAGGGGACAGTACAGAGATCTCTCCCATCATCTATTTATCCCCAGGACTGTGAGACGAGGGGACACCCTCTGCGTCTGGAGGAAAGAAGGTTTGTACAAAAACATAGAAAATAATTATTTACGGTAAGAGCAGTGAGACTATGGAACTCTCTGCCTGAAGAGGTGGTGATGGTGAGTACAATAAAATAATTCAAGAGGGGCTTGGATTAATTTCTGGAGTGTAATAATATTACAGGCTATAGCTACTAGAGAGGGGTCGTTGATCTAGGGAGTTATTCTGATTGGAGTTGGAAAGGAATTTTTCCCCCTTAAAGGGGTTGTCCGAGTTATGAAAAAAAAATAATACAGCACTGAAAATCTGATATATAACTGAGCTAAGCAAGTTTTATGCAAAATATATATATATTTTTCCTTTATTTCCCTGGTTCTTTTCTGGGCATTTGTTTACATGCAATAAAAACAATCTCTGCCCCTCCCCCACTCTGCTAAGGGAGTGGATACAAGAGCTGCCCTGAGTAACATGTCTGCCTGCTGGGAGACTCAGCAGCATGTTGTATTTGTAGGACTACAAGTCCCAGCTGTATAATGACACTGCTAAGGGAGTGAATACAAGAGCTTCCCTGAATGACATGTCTGCCTGCTGGGAGAGTCTGCAGCATGTTGTATGTGTAGGACTACAAGTCCCAGCTGTATAATGACATTTGTAAGGGAGTGAATACAAGAGCTGCCCTGAGTGCTGGGAGACTCTGCAGCATGTTGCATGTGTAGGACTAAATGTCCCAGCTGTATAATGACACTGCTAATACAGACAGGATCTTCCCCCTACCTTCTTGTGTAATGCTCTCTCTAGTATATCAGCTCCAGTGCCCAGAATTGTCCCTGCTGCAGAGCTGTGCAGCTGACGGGGTTGAGAATCCTAGCAGAGAGTAGACTGCAATGAAGGGGGGCGTGGCCAGCACAGTGACTTCTCGTTTACAGGCTTGTAAACGACCTTTATCAGAGCAGGGAGAGAAGCTGACATCACAGGTCATGTGATCCTCAGTCCAATCTGAGAAACCAGGCACCGGAGATAAAGTGAGTGAATTGGAAAGCTGGTATATTTGCTTAGTTAGGAACATAGAAAGAACAAAAAAATAACTCGGATAACCCCTTTAAGTAGGGAAAATTGGCTTGTACCTCACAGTTTTTTGTTTTGCCTTCCTCTGGTTCAACTTGCAGGGTAACAGGCCGAACTGGATGGACAAATGTCTTTTCGGTCTTATATACTATGTTACTATGTTACAAGAACATGACAGTGGGGAACGGCAATTAGTGTTTAATGAGGTGGATGATGATGAAACACAGTTGCCAATGAGTCAACCGCAATTACTGTCTCAAGAGAATAATGAAGAGGATGAGACACAATTGTCAATCACTGAGGTTAGATCAACAAATCAAGAGGATGATCAGAGTGAGGAAGTGGAAGAGGAGGTGGGAGACTATCAGATCACTCACCCAACCTGGGAAGGTGAAAAGCCGAGCGAGGACAGCAGTACAGAGGGGGAAGGATCTGCAGCACCGCAACAGGCTGGATGAGGCAGTGGGGTGGCAAAAGGGAGAAGGCGGGCCACACCAAACAGGCCCGCAACTGTTCTACAGAGCACCCCCTTGCATAAATCTCCCTTGCCAAGAGGTAGGTGTTCCGCAGTATGGCGCTTTTTTGAGGAAAGTGCGGACAACAAAAGAATAGTAGTTTGCAACCTATGCCACACCAAAATGAGCCGGGGCATGTTTGCAACCTCACCACCACCGGCATGATCCGCCACATGGCATCCAAACACAGAAATAAGTGGGACTAACACCTGGGTCCACAATCTGTGTCTGCGGGTCACACCACTGCCTCTTCTTCCCCTATGGTTCGTGCTGGCTAATTGCCTGTTGAAGCCGCAGGCGAGGATGCCTTCTGCCCTGGACCTGGACCTTCGCAAGCACCATCAGCGACCATATCCATTTCCCTGTCCCAGCGCAGCGTCCAAATGTCATTACCCCAGGCATTTGAACACAAGCCCAAATACCCAGCCATATCACTAAATGCGCACCTTTCAAAATTACTGGCCCTGGAAATGTGGCCATTTAGGCTTGTGGACACTGAGGCCTTCCACAGCATGATGTCGTTGGCTGTCCCGCTGTACTCTGTCCCCAGCCGCCACTATTTTTTAAGGTGTGCCGTGCCCGCCTTACACCAAGATGTGTCCCGGAATGTCACACGTGTCCTGTCCAACGCAGTTACTGGGACGGTCCACTTAACCACGGACACATGGACAAGTGCATTTGGCCAGGGACACTACATTTCCCTGACGGCACACTGGGTGAACATTGTGGAGGCCGAGAGCGAGTCGTACCCTGGGATGGCACAGGTGCTACCGACGCTGAGGATTGCGGGCCTTAATTCCATCAGTGTTTCTGCCAGAACCTACGTTAGTGGTTCCAACCCCCACTTCTCCTCCTCCTTCTCCTCTTCCACTTCCACCTCAAATTATCCGCGTGCAGCACTTGTCAGCCATCAGCCGGTAGCTGGAAGCAGTGTAGCACTGCAGTGAGGAAGCGTCAACAGGACGTGCTGAAGCTGATATGCTTAGGGGACAAACAGCACACGGCTGCAGAGCTATGGCAGGGGATAAGAGACCAGACTGAGCTGTGGCTCTCGCCACTCAACCTAGAACCAGGCATGGTTGTGTGTGATAATGGCCGTTACTTGGTGGCGGTTTTGGAGCTCGGCAAGCTCACACACATCCCATGCCTGGCCCACGTCTTAAACTTCAGCGGTTTCTCAAAAACGAGCCCAATTTGCCTGAGCTACTGGAGTAGGTGCACCGCGTGTGTGCACATTTCTACAAGTCATCGACAGTTTCAGCCGGTCTGTCAACGCTGCAGCAGCACTTTAACTTGCCAGCTCACCGGCTGTTGTGCGACGTGAGCACAACCTGGAACTCCACGTTCTACATGTTGGCCAGGCTTTGTGAGTAGCAGAGGGCAGTTGTGTAAGCCGTGTACCGGGGTGGGCTCCCCAGGATACAGCGGAGTCACAGACAAGAAAAGCGACACTGACACCAGCTTTATATGCAAGAACAGAAACTTTACTTTAACAATAGTGAAAACACAACAATATAAATATACACAGACTAAGTTATACCCCAGGCCCACAGTCACCGTCCCTGTCCGAGGGACAGGCCTAGCCCGATGGCGCACACAGCAGAGCCTGCAAGTCGTGCCGTGCCGCTAAAGAAGACACACCTAGCTGCTGGCGGACGCTGCAGAGCCTGCAAGTCAAATACTGCGCCGCAGTCCAGTACAGTAAGGCCTAGCAAAACATATAACCCTATCTATCTAACTACTATAAGCCTAGGCTAGTCTCTGTTACTTCAGGCGCCACACAGTAGAATACAATCAGTAACCAGATGTACTGACCTGCGTCCGTTCTGGGCCCGAGGATGCCGCTTACCCGGGATGGCCACCAACCTCTCAGCAACCGTGCGGCCTTCCATGATAATAAGACTTCTGCCCACACGCTGTACACTGTCTTCCTGGAGCAATCACTCTTTCAAAGAGCCGGATCCAGTAAGGGGACAACAGCTAATCTCCTTCCTCTGCGTATTCCATTCACTCCTAGACATCCGCAAGCCAGGATGGAATCGGATTCAGTCTCTCAAAGAACATTGCTTCCACCATGTCAGATCAGCACTTCCTGGTTTTCAGAAACAGCTAGCATGAGCCATCATCTGCTTTACATATGCAGATCCCAGAGTGTGCTGACTGTGCTGCAAAACAGTGGCCTCTAGTGCCCGGAATGCCAAATGACAGCTCCAATACAATTTAAACATTTACAGGCAGAGGTTTATGCACAATCTCACATGCCACCCCACTCGAAGTTGTCGTCCTCGGCAACTCTCCCCATACAAACTCTTCCTGAGCATAGCGCTGTGGAGGCACACCAGCATTGGGCCTCGCTAACCTTCTCAGATTGAAGGTTTCAGAAGTACTGGGGACATCAGGCATATTTGACAAGAGAGGAACTGTTGACTGTTCAGCATTGCACCTGGGTGGCAAACCTGTCACAACTGAAACCTCTGTGGACACCTGGGCATGGACAACCCACCATTCCTCCTCTTCCTCATCTAAGGGACTTTCCTCCATACTCGGAGCTTGAGGAGGCACCCCCTCCACGCACACCGGCTCATCAAAATTGCAACGTCTCAACATATTACTGTGTAAGTTCCGTGAGGGTCCCCCTGTCCCTACTGGCTCTACCTCATAGACCGGAATGGCGGGGTCTACCCTTCTCTTCACCGTGTATGGAACTGCCTCCCACCGTCCATCAAACTTCCCAGATGGCCGTTTGGCTTTGACCATCACCCGATCAACCGGGACATACCCATCTTTCTGCACTGGTCTTGGGTTAGGGTGTATCACCTGTCCCAGGCGCTCCCCCACAACCTTGTGGACCGCTCTCAGCCGGCGGCGGTGCTCCTGCACCCATTGGGTGGTACTTCTCGGGGGGGGCTCCATCAGGTTGGGTATATGGAGATCTTCAATCTCCCGTCCGGCTCGTCCAAACATGAGCATATGTGGAGAGTATCCGGTGGTACTGTGTACTCTGTTGTTATAGGCCCACATATACTCAGGTAGGTATGCGGGCCACTGGGCTTTTTGACTGTCTTCCAGAGTCCGCAGCATCTGAAGCAAGGTGCGATTGAAGCGTTCGCAGCGCTCCGTTTCCTTGTGGGTGATACGGAGTGGTGCAGGAGCGTTCAATCCTATACAGTTGGTACAGTTCATTCATTAGAGTACCCTGAAAGCATGCTCCCTGGTCAGAATGTATCCTCCGTGGACACCCGAACACCTGTATAAAGTGTTTACAGACAGCTTCAGCGGCCGACTCTGCAGTTTGGTCTCTGGTGGGCACAGCCACCGCATACTTGGTAAAGTGATCTGTCATGACTAGACAGTACGAGTGTCCCGAGGTAGAGTACCCAATCTGTACATAATTGATCAGAAGTTCTAGGGGTGCTGAGGTGCGGATGGTCTGCACAGGAGCCCGCTGTTCAGTACTCTTATTTAACCCACAGGATCGACACTTGAGACATGCCGCGGCCACCATGTTGGCCAGATCTGGACAGTATACCAGCTGTTGGAGCCACTTGAACGTTTTGTCGCTCCCAAAATGAGCTCCCTTTTCATGAGCTTCCCTGGCAGCCTCTGGTCCCAACGACATGGGAATGACAATCTGTTGCCGGTACTGCAGCTCTGACTGTAAGTATATGATCTGGCACAGGAGGCCCTGGGTAATTGTCAGCTTGTCCCACTGCCTTAACAACTTCTGACCCTCTGGGTTCAGACGGGCTCGTTCTTCTGGCCGAGGCCAGATCTTGCTCCGAACCCATTCTTTCACTTTCCACAAATCCCGGCAACTATCCTGGACTCTCTCCCAATCAGTCAACGTTTTCCCCAGCACTAGTGTCATTCCAGATGCCACCCCACTTGAATGTGCCACATTCGGGAACAGAGGTAAGCGACCAAGCTCAGGAGTTTTAGTATCCTCTAACTCCTCATCGGCTCTCTGAGTCGACTGTCCTACTGTCACCGCCACTTCTGTGAGAAGGTCTGTTAGATGTTCTTCTCTACCTGCATGAGTTCTTTGTTTTGGTTTCACTTTGTCATCTCCTTTCCTTCTCCCAGCTGTCACCCATTTACACTAATTGTCTCCCTTTATATTCCCTCCCATACTGCCTCACTTTGCGGTTTATACTTCTTGGATTGTGTTCACTGCTGGATGCTGCTTCTGCTGATTCCTCAGATAAGTCTGTGTCCTTTATTTGTGTTTCCTTGCTGGCTTGATTCTAGGTGACCCTTACTCCGTCCGTATTAAGTGCAGGGAGCCGGTGGTCGTGTCCCCTCACTATTATAGGGTTTTCAGGTGTCACATAGTATGAGGTACGTGGACATGCAATCGTCTACCATAAAGACCTTTGCATGGGCATAGCAGTCAGGGAGAGCTCTAGGGGGTTTATAGGGCTCACCCATATGCTCCTTAGTTTGGGATCAAGCCAGTCGGATGTTTATTTATAAGTTCCAGCTTTCTGCAACACCATCCGTGACATTATAAACCGCCATAACCGTCTTAAGCATGGATCCGGGTTCAGCCTTGATTGACCGCATGCAGGGTCTTTCGCTGGAGGTAGCAGATCTCCGTAAAACTGTGTCTCAGTTTCAGGTGACCGGTTCTACTGGCGTTCATGGAGTTTGTTCCGAGCCTAAGATCTCGCTTCCGAATACGTTCTCCGGGGGTAGTGAGAATTTTGTTCGCTTTAGAGAGGCTTGCAAACTCCATTTTCGCCTACTTCCCCATTCCTCTGGTGATGAGGAGCAGAGGGTGGGGATCATCATCTCGCTGCTCAGGGATAACAGTCTTGGGCCTTTTCGCTGCCGGTCGTAGCACGGCCCCTCCGATCGGTGGAGGAATTTTTTGTAGCCCTGGGGCAGATATATGATGACCCGGATCGTATTGCTCTGGCTGAATCTAAACTGCGTCTTTTATGCCAGGATAAACAGTCCGCAGAGATATACTGTTCAGAATTTCCGAGATGGGCAGCTGATACTGGTTGGAATGATGCTGCACTCCAAAGTCAATTTTGCCATGGTCTTTCGGAAAGATTGAAAGATGCATTTGCTTTTCATGAGAGACCAGCCTCGTTAGAATCTGCCATGTCTCTAGCTGTTCGTATTGACAGGCGTCTTAGAGAGAGAGAGGAGACTACTCCTTCCTGTCATATTCAGTCCAAGGACAGTGGGGCTGTCTCATTCAGTGTGCAGGGGTCTCAGTCGGTCTCAATCCCCTCTGAGGAGGAGGCCATGCAGCTGGGTTTGCTTGCCTCTGATAGTAGAGAATTCAGCTCTCAGAGGAGGGTTTGTTTCTGTTGTGGGGGTATAAATCATTTGGCAAATGTTTGCCCCTCTAGGAGATTTATGGAGTTTTCTGAGGGTACTAAAAGAAAAACAAAAAGAAAAAAAAACCTCTAAAAACTTTCCATTTGCTACTATTTGCGAGGTTGACGCGGAAATTGAAGGTTTGCCATTTACTTGTACCCGTTTTCTCCTACCTGCCAGGATGGCGCTAGACAGCAAGAACATTGTTTCAGAGATTTTTGTAGATAGTGGAGCAGCTGTCAATCTAATTTATAATCAATTTTCAATAACGCATGGTTTCCAGGTATGCACTTTAAAAAAGGATATACCTGTTTTTGCTATCGATTCCGCTCCACTTTCTCAAAGATCGTTAAAGGGCATAGTTCACAATATCCGTTTGACTGTGGGTGACGCTCATGTTGAGGATATGTCATGTTTCGTCTTAAGCGGATTACCTACTCCTCTAGTGTTGGGGCTACCCTGGCTCACTAAACATAAACCCACCATTGATTGGCAAGCAAGGCAAATAAATGGTTGGAGTGAGTTTTGCAGAGAGAATTGCTTCATGGCGTCTCTTTCAGAGGTTTCTACCAAGACTGTGCCATCTTTTCTCTCTGAATTTTCGGATGTGTTTTCAGAGAGTGGTGTCCAGGAGTTGCCCCCGCACCGGGAGTACGACTGCCCTATTAATCTCATCCCAGGCGCCACACTGCCAAAATCAAGAAACAAAATGGACACCATCCCATTAGCAATAATGGTGGTAACGTGGAGATAGTTCAAAGTTTCAGATTCTTGGGAGTTCATATTAGTCACAACAGAAATTACCAAAAAAGGCCTTCAGAGGCTTTATTTTCTGAGGAGTCTGAAGAAAGCACAACTCCCAAAACAGCTGCTTGTCAATTTTTACAGGTGCACCATAGAATCTGTTATCACATACTGCATCACAGTGTGGTACTCCGGCTGCTCTTCTGAGGACAAGAAGACCCTCAAGCGCATCATCAGAATGGCTGGCAGAATTACTGGTACTCAGTTACCAAAACTGGATGACATCTTCACTGCTCACTGCAGCAACAGGGCAAAAATTATCTGCGGGGATCCAACTCACCCTGGCCACAGCCTTTTCACTCCCCTACCCTGTGGTAGGCGTCTTAGAGCCCTACATGCCCGCACCACTAGACTGAAGAACAGCTTTTACCCCAAAGCAATCAGTCTCCTAATGTCACGGCTGAGGACGGGGAAAATCCTCAGCCGTGCGATGCCAGATGATGTTAACCCCTGCTCGGCCAGGACAACAGAATTAGGGAGCAGGTCACCTCCTAATCCCATCCCTAATCTGACCCTAACTCCTAGCTGCATGGGCCGACCTTTAAGGTAGGAGGACCCATGCTCAGGAACCTCGGATCCCTAACTCACCCTCCGACCAGTCCTTGGACTAGGAGTCAGCGTAAGACGGCCTGTTCCTTCTGGACACGGAGGAACAGGGGTCTCACTGGCCAAGCTGCAGGGAAAAGGGGAAACACAAACAGATCTATGGATATGGCAGGTGAACTGAACCAGTTCCACCTACCTGCCACAGCCTTGCTGACTGGATCCCTGTGGTGACAAGCTGAAGATCCCAACGCATCCACACACAGAGACCCAGATCCATAGCTGCACAGAAAAACAAGGAAAACATCAAATGGACATCACATAAACTTAAGAATGACAATTTGTTTTACATTTATGACCACAAGGGTGGCCCCCACTGGCAGGTGGAAAACACAGGAGGCTGCTCCAGCTAAGCATGGCTGAAGCAACCCTCAGACATGTGCTAAACACTGAGGCTTTATAGGCCAAGAAGCCACACCCAACAGTCAGACACACCCAGTGACTCACACACACACTGGGAAGGGCGTTAACCCTTCCAGCACCAGGGAAGGGAAACACAAACTTAAAGGGAAAGTGTCCAACTCAAGAACATACTGTGGCTGTTGCCGCAGGCAACGACATGGGTGGCAACCATGTCCTGGAGTCAGCCCGAAGGCCGGGACACTGCCACCACATGTACACAATACAACCAAACGTTGCCACGGGCAACCACAGTGAAGGGAAGATGTCAGTGCACACCAAACATAAAACAGAGTGCACACAGACATACAAAAGTGCATACATACCGTCACACAACTCCAAGGCAACCGCACACACTCCTGTTGTCCGCGGCAACCACACTTGAGGCATACAACATTATGCCTCCAGCTGCGGTTGACACAACAAAACAAAACCGCGGGTAACTGTATGCGGCTCCCAAGGAGTCACGGCCATAAACATGGTCGTGACACCTAAATGCTCGGAGATTATTGCCCCTTCCTAGGATAGAAACTACCACAGACTGAAAGTGACTGCTGCATTCATGAACCCATGATGACCTCTTGTCTGCAGTGGTGTCTGAATCAGTGCATATATACTCACAAGCACTTACTATATATATGCTGTGAACTGTGAATAGTAATGCCTTCTAGTGCAATGTTTAGTTTTTTTCTACTGTAATGCTTTAGTTTAAATGTCAGTTCTTGTTCCTCTGTCCATTGCATCTAGGATTGCTCCAAACAACATTTCATTGTATTGTACATTGTATTGCATTGTATTGTGCAGTGACAATAAAGGCATCTTATCTTATCACGTTTATACAATCTCTCCAAACCTGAAAGAGTCGCTATGCGTACTTAAATCTCTGGTTCTTTAAGACCTTGTCTGGATTTCATGGAGCTTAACCGTATCACAATTCGTGACCCATATCCGCTTCCTCTGATCCCGGACCTGTTTAACCAGATTGTTGGGGCTAAGGTTTTTTCTAAGTTGGATTTAAGAGGGGCATACAACCTAGTCAGGGTCAGGGAAGGGGACGTATGGAAGACGGCCTTCAATACCCCTGAGGGTCATTTCGATAATTTGGTTATGCCTTTTTGTTTGATGAATGCTCCGGCCGTCTTCCAACATTTTGTGAACGGCATTTTTCATCATTTAATAGGGAAATTTGTACTGGTGTATCTGGATGACATTAAGATTTTTTCTCCTGATTTCAAGACTCATCGAGACCACCTACGTCAGGTCTTGCTGATTCTGTGGGATAATAAATTGTACGCTAAACTTGAAAAATGTGTTTGCGGTTCCAGAGATTCAATTTCTTGGTTTTCTTCTCTCCGCTTCTGGTTTTCGCATGGACCCTGAAAAGGTCTGCGCTGTGCTTGATTGGGAGCTTCCTGAGAATCAGAAGGCGCTGATGCGGTTTTTGGGTTTTGCCAATTATTATAGAAAGTTAATTTTGAATTATTCCTCTGTTGTTAAGCCACTCACTGATATGACTAAAAAGGGGGTAGATTTTTCTTCGTGGTCGGTAGATGCGCTTAAAGGCTTTTCTAGTACCAAAGAGTTTTGCTTCCGCTCCCATTTTAGTACAACCTGATGTCTCTCTACCTTTTATTGTTGAGGTGGATGCTTCTGAGGTGGGTGTGGGTGCGGTCTTATCTCAGGATCCCTCTCCTGCCAAATGGCGACCGTGTGCCTTTTTCTTAAGGAAACTCTCCTCTGCAGAGAGAAATTACGATGTGGCAGATAGGGAGTTGTTGGCCATCAAATTAGCTTTTGAGGTATGCCGCCATTGGTTACAGACATCCTATTACCCTGTTTACAGACCATAAGAATCTGGCCTACTTGGAATCGGCCAAGCGTCTGAACCCGAGACAGGCCAGATGGTCTTTGTTCTTTTCTAGGTTTAATTTTGTTGTTACGTTCCGCCCTGGGGTTAAAAATGTGAAGGCGGATGCCCTGTCACGTTGTTTTCCGGGAGGGGGGAACTTTGAAGACCCAGGTCCCATTTTGGCTGAAGGGGTGGTCGTCTCTGCTCTTTATCCTGATTTGGAGGCAGAGGTTCAGGCAGCCCAGGCAGAGGCTCCTGATCTTTGTCCCCCTGGGAGGTTGTTTGTGCCTCTCGCTTTATGACACAAGGTTTTTAAGGAGCACCACGATACTGTCCTTGCTGGGCACCCGGGGAGCAGAGTCACAGTGGATCTCATTGCTCGGAGATTCTGGTGGCCGGCTCTTCGTAAGACGGTTGAGGGTTTTGTGGCAGCCTGCGAGACCTGCGCTCGTGCCAAGGTCCCTCATTCACGGCCATCGGGTTCTCTCCTCCCGTTACCCATTCCTTCCCGTCCTTGAACGCATCTGTCCATGGACTTCATTACGGACCTGCCTCATTCCTCGGGGAAGACTGTGATTCTGGTAGTAGTGGACCGTTTTAGCAAAATGGAGCATTTTATTCCCTTTTCTGGGTTACCCAATTCTAAGACACTGGCGCAAGCGTTTGTTGATCACATTGTTAAATTGCATAGCATTCCTTCAGACATCGTCTCTGATAGGGGCACTCAATTTGTTTCCAGATTCTGGAAGGCCTTCTGTTCTCGCTTGGGGGTTTGGTTGTCGTTCTCTTCTGCTTTTCACCCGCAGTCGAATGGTCAGACCGAATGCATCAATCAGAATCTGGAGACCTATCTGCGCTGTTTTGTGGTGGAGAATCAGGAGGATTGGTGTTCTTTTTTGTCCCTTGCTGAGTTTGCTTTAAATAACCGTCGCTAGGAGTCCTCTGATAAGTCACCATTTTTTGGTGCATATGGGTTTCATCCGCAGTTTGGGACATTCTCTGGAGAGGGGTCTTCTGGTTTACCTGATGAGGAGAGATTTTCCTCGTCTTTGTCATTTATTTGGCAAAATAAAAGAAAATCTTGAGAGGATAAGTGAGAGATATAAGCGTGTGGCGGATAAGAGACGCGTGTCTGGTCCGGACCTGAATGTGGGTGATCTGGTGTGGTTGTCTACAAAGAATATCAAACTGAAGGTCCCCTCCTGGAAGTTGGGTCCTAAGTTTATTGGGCCTTACAAGATCTTGTCCGTCATCAATCCCATTGCCTTCCGTCTTGATCTTCCTCAGACTTGGAAGATCCATAATGTTTTTCACAGGTCCCTATTAAAACCTTATGTCCAACCCACTGTACCCTCCTCTTTGCCTCCTCCTCCGATTGTTGTTGATGGTAATCTTGAATTTCAGGTCTCTAGGATTGTGGGTTATCGCATTATCTGCGGTTCTCTCCAGTACTTCGTTCATTGGGAGGGTTATGGTCCTGAGGAGAGGATGTGGGTCCCAGTGGCGGACATTAAGGCCACTCGCTTTCCATAGGTCTCATCCTGAGAAGGTGGGCTCTGAGTGTCCGGAGTCCACCCGTAGAGGGAGGGGTACTGTTACCGCCACTTCTGTGAGAAGGTCTATTAGATGTTCTTCTCTACCTGCATGAGTTCTTTGTTTTGGTTTCACTTTGTCATCTCCTTTCCTTCTCCCAGCTGTCACCTATTTACACTAATTGTCTCCCTTTATATTCCCTCCCATACTGCCTCACTTTGCGGTTTATACTTCTCCTGGGATTGTGTTCACTGCTGGATGCTGCTTCTGCTGATTCCTCAGATAAGTCTGTTTCCTTTATTTGTGTTTCCTTGCTGGCTTGATCTAGGTGACCCTGACTCCATCTGTATTAAGTGCAGGGAGCCGGTGGTCGTGTCCCCTCACTATTATAGGGTTTTCAGGTGTCACATAGTATGAGGTACGTGGACATGCAATCGTCTACCATAAAGACCTTTGCATGGGCATAGCAGTCAGGGAGAGCTCTAGGGGTTTTATAGGGCTCACCCATATGCTCCTTAGTTTGGGATCAAGCCAGTCGGATGTTTATTTATAAGTTCCAGCTTTCTGCAACACCATCCGTGACACCTACTGGAACTCGAGAGAGTGCATCGGCGTTGCCGTTCTCCCTACCGGACCAGAACTTGATACGGTACTGGTACTTAGAGAGGCGGGCCAACCATCTTTGCTCGAGTGCACTGAGCTTGGCATTCTCCAGGTGTGCCAACGGGTTGTTGTCCGTCATCACGATCACTCCTGCACCAGTCAGGTATTTTGTAAACATTTCGGTCATGGCCCACACCAGTGCCAGTAGTTCCAGTTTAAAGGAGCTATAGTTATCAGGGTTGTGTTCCGACTCTCTTAGGGACCGGCTCCCATAGGCGATGACTCTCTCCCGTCAATCCTGGACTTGGGACAATACGGCCCCCAGACCATGTAGGATTCCATCAGTATCCAGCAGGAATGGGGTATCAAAGCCAGGAGCGGGGCATTGGTCAGCGCCTCTTTCACTGCTTCAAGGGCCTCTTGTTGCCAGGGCCCCCAGTCGATGGGGCGTTTCTTCGGGCCCCCAGCGTGACTCTTAGCAACTCGTTTAACGGGCCCACCAGATGAGCGAATTTGGGTATAAACCTCCTTTAGTAGCCGGCCAGTCCCACGAACGCCCGTACCTCCCGTAGCGTACTTGGCCGGGGCCACTTCTGAACGGCCTCCACCTTGCTGGGGGGGGGGGGGGGGCGGTTTTACCCCCTCCTGGGTGACCACATGTCCTAAGTACTCTATCTGCTGTCGGAACAGCTGGCATTTCTTTTGGCTTGATCTTGAGCCCATGGTCTCGTAGCCGTCCCAAGACTTGTCGCAGCTTCTGGAGGTGATCTTCAAAGGAAGCCCCGAACACTACTATGTCATCCAGGTATATCAATATTGATTCAAAGTTGAGGTCCCCCAGACAGTGTTCCATCAATCACTGGAATGTCCCCGGAGCATTGGAGAGGCCGAAGGGCATCCGGTTGAACTCGTAGAGTCCCATAGGTAGAATGAAGGCCGTCTTGGCTTTGTCCTTCTTGGCCACCGGCACCTGCCAGTACCCACTAGCCAGGTCAAGAGTTGAGAAGAACTTTGCTTGGCTTAGGGCTGATAATGACTCCTCAATCCGCGGAAGGGGGTAGGCATCCCAGGCAGTCTGAGCATTCAGCTTCCAATAATCCACGCAGAGCCGGAGACTCCCGCCTTTCTTCCGCACCAAGACTACCGGAGCAGCTCATGGACTTTGACTCTCCTGGATCACCCGGTTCTCCAACATGCTGGCCACCATATCTTTCACCTCCTGATACATCTTAGGTGGGATCTGCCGGTAACGTTCCCTGATCGGCGCAGCATCGCCGGTTGGAATTTCATGTTCAATAGGGTGTCTTCCAGAAGCTTTTGTTCCCCCGGGGTCAAGGTTCTGCAGTCCACCCCGATACGGCCATGATCACTCGACCGTTCCACTCGGCTGTCGGGGTTTCCCTTGAATGGATCTCCACGGCATAGGTCCAGGCTGATTTCCTATCCGGCTGCAGCTTGAAGCCCCTTTGTCGAGCAATACCCCCTTCGGACACATAAACTTTGGCCAGCAGGGTGTTTGCGGGGACAGTTAACTCGCAGTCCTCAACATTACAGCAGTGTATAGGCACACATCTGTCCTTCACAACAGCGAGGGCCCGGGCTACCAGTGGGCGAATCTGCTTTTTATTTTGATAAGTGGGTTCGATAAGGACCTCCAGTCCATTCAATCGTCGTCCAACCCCCACTGGCAGCATCAATATTCGCTTTTGTCGAGGTGGGATCTTCAGCGGGGTCCTCCGGGGCACCCTCACGTCTCCAATGGCTCGACCGGACAGGTTACTCTTTTGCAGGCTACAGCTCCTCACCATCTGTTGTAAGACCTTCTGGGTAGGCCGGTGTGCGGTCGCCCGTTGCCAGTACTTCGGCCCTTCCTTGGCATAGAGTTGATGGTCTAGGTCTCTCAGTATATTCATGCCCAGGGTCACATCCATTCCTTTCCAGGACGAATGGTCCTCCAGCACGACCCCTTTCTTTCCGATGTCTTGCCCAAACAGTCGGAACCGCATCCAGACTATCCCTCGGACATCCATCTCTCTATTATCGTCAGCCTGATGACGCTCCCGTCTTCGGGCTCCATCATATGCCCGAAGTGCCTCTCGAAGAACTCCAGAGGCATTAGGGTACACTCTGACCCTGTATCAACTAGGCAACAGACCTTTCGGCCTTCCAACTCGGCTTCTAATACGGGACTGCTGGCATACAAGTCACGTTCTTCACGCAGAGGGCTGAACTTCAGGCGCACCGCCGCAGGACGCCCAGCTACTGCAGCGGTCGGAAGTTTAACGTCGGCTCAGACGCTACCTGTTCTTGGCACTCTCTGGCCATATGGCCGTACTTTCGGCAAGCCCAACAGAGGGGCCCTCTGACCGGCTCCCTCACCGGGGTTGTGCTGGGTGGAGTGGCACGAGGTGCGGGGAACGTTTCCGGATGCCGGGATGGTTCTGCCTTCATTTGGGACACTTCCAGCCGAAGCTCTTTCAATTCTGCCCGCAGGGCCTGGACCACATCCTTTAACCCCTTAAGGACACAGCCTTATTTCACCTTAAGGACCAGGCCATTTTGTGCAAATCCGACCAGTGTCACTTTAAGTGGTGATAACTTTAAAACGCTTTGACTTATCCAGGCTATTCTGAGATTGTTTTTTCGTCACATATTCATGACACTGGTAAAATGAAGTAAAAAAAAATCATTTTTATTTATAAAAAAATACAAAATTTACCAAAAATGTATAAAAAAATTGCAAATTTCCAAGTTTCAATTTCTCTACTTCTATAATACATAGCAATACCTGCAAAAATAGCTATTACTTTACATTCCCCATATGTCTACTTCATGTTTGGATCATTTTGGAAATGATATTACATTTTTGGGGGATGTTACAAGGCCTACAAGTTTAGAAGCAAATCTTGAAATTTTTCAGAAGTTTTCAAAAACCCACTTTTTAGGGACAAGTTCAGGTCTGAAGTCACTTGTGAGGCTTACATAATAGAAACCACCCAAAATGACCCCATTCTAGAAACTCCGCCCCTCAAGGTATTAAAAACTGATTTTACAAATGTCGTTTACCATTTAAGTGTTCCACAAGAGTTAATGGCAAATGGTGATAAAATTTCAGAATTTAGATTTTTGGCCAAATTTTCCATTTTAATAAATTTTTTCCAGTAACAAAGCAAGGGTTAACAAAATGCTATATTTATTGCCTCGATTCTGTAGTTTGCAGAAACACCCCATATGTGGCCGTAAACTACTGTAGGGGGACACAGTAGGGCGTAGAGGGAAAGGTGTGCCGTATGGTTTTTGGAAGGCAGATTTTGCTGGACTTTTTTTTTTGACACCATGTCCCATTTGAAGCCTCCCTGATGCACCCCTAGAGTAGAAACTCCATAAAAGTGACCCCATCTAAGAAACTACACCCCTCAAGGTATTCAAAACTGATTTTACAAACTTTGTTAACCCTTTAGGTGTTGCACAAGATTTAATGGAAAATAGAGATACAATTTCAAAATTTAACTTTTTGGGCAGATTTTCCATTTTAATATTTTTTTCCAGTTGCAAAGCAAGGGTTAACAGCCAAACAAAACTCATTATTTATGGCCCTGATTCTGTAGTTTACAGAAACACCCCATATGTGGTTGTAAACTGCTGTACGGGTACACGGCATGGCGCAGAAGGAAAGGAATGCCATACGGTTTTTGGAAGGCAGATTTTGCTGGACTGTTTTTTTTGAGACCATGTCCCATTTAAAGCCCCCCTGATGCACCCCATGAGTAGAAACTCCAAAAAAGTGACCCCATTTTAGAAACTATGGGATAGGGTGGCAGTTTTGTTGGTACTAGTTTAGGGTACATATGATTTTTGGTTGCTCTAGATTACACTTTTTGTGAGGCAAGGTAACAAGAAATAGATTTTTGGCACCGTTTTTTTGTTTTGTTATTTACAACATTCATCTGACAGGTTAGATCATGTGGTATTTTTATAGAGCAGGTTGTCACGGACGCGGCAATACCTAATATGTATACAATTTTTTTTATTTATGTAAGTTTTAGTGTCTCCTGAGAGCCATAGTTTTTGGGCAATTATCTTAGGTAGGGTCTCATTTTTTGTGGGATGAGATGATGGTTTGATTGGCACTATTTTGGGGTGCATATGACTTTTTGATCGTTTGCTATTACACTTTTTGTGACGTAAGATGACAAAAAATGGAATTTTTTTGCACCATTTTTATTTTTATTTTCTTACAGTGATCACCTGAGGGGTTAGGTCATGTGATATTTTTATAGAGCCGGTCTATACGGACGCGGAGATACCTAATATGTATACATTTTTTTATTTATGTAAGTTTTACACAATGATTTTATTATTTAAACAAAAAAATCATGTTTTAGTGTTTCTATAGTCTAAGAGCCATAGTTTTTAAAGTTTTTGGGTGATTATCTTGGGTAGGGTATGTTTTTTTGCGGGATGAGATGACGGTTTTATTGGTACTATTTTGGCGTACATGCAACTTTTTTGTTAACTTTTATTACCTTTTTTGGGAAGTAAGGTAGGCAAAATTTCTATTTCCTCATAGTTTTTTTTTTTTTATGGCGTTCACTGTGCAGGGAAAGTAACATGACCATTTTATAGATCAGGTCGTTACAAACGCGGCGATACCTAATATGTGTAGTGTATTTTTTTTTTTTTTTTTTTATTCAGTGATAAATGTGTTTTTTTAATCTTTTACTTTTTTCACTTTTTTTAATTTTTTTTGACCCAGACCCACTTGGTTCGTGAAGATCCAGTGGGTCTGATGTCTGTATAATACAGTACAGTACTCTGTATAGTGTATTGTACTGTATTTCACTTACACTTTGTCTGAACAGATCTATGCCTTTAGCACAGATCTGTTCAGCACCATGGACAGCAGGATGCCCGAGAAGGCGTCCTGTTGCCATGGGAACCTTCCCCGTCAGCCACAACTGAGCAGACGGGGAAGGGTAAGGAGGGGGGCTGTCTGGGGGCTCCCTCTCTCTGTGACCCCATCCTGTCTGGAGGCTACAAAGGCACAGCCGCACCCCGATGGGAGAGGGAGGGAGCTCCCTGACTTTTAACCTCTTCCATACCGCGGTCCGTACGGACCGCGGTATGGGAAGGGTTAAACGGCTGACATCAACAGCACAGATGTCAGCCGTTTATACCAGAGTGTCAGCAATATGATGACACTCTGGTATGACCACTAGACACCAATGATTATTCAAGAGGAGGCGTGCGGGGTATCGCGATCTCGCCTGCCACACCGCCCGCCTCCCGCACCGCCCGCGCCGCCTGCAAACCCCCCCCTGCACCACCCGCCAGCTAAAATCATTCAGGGGTGCAGGGGGGGTGAAAAATATATATTTTGGGCGATTTAAAGTTTCTGATCCCCGCGGTCAGGACCACGGGGATCAGAAACTGCAGAAAGCGCAGCAAACCGCATGTCTGAATTGACATGCGGTTTGTGGCGATCGCCGACATGGGGGTGTCATGGGACCCACCCGCACATTTAGCAGAGTTGCCTGCTCAATGATTTGAGCAGGCACCTTGTTCCGATCACCGCCCGCCAGGCAGCGGTGATCGGAAAAACACGTGACGTACCGGTACGTCATGTGTCCTTAAGGACTCAGGAAACATGCCATACCGCTACGTCATGCATCCTTAAGGGGTTAAGGACTCTGATTCTTCAGATCCCGGCCGGTCCCTTGTAACATGCGTGCTATTCGCCAGTCTTGCTGCCGCAGGTATGGGCTCTTCCTCTCTCTCTACGGCGGCTAAGTAGACACTGTAGAATGTTATATTGGCCATTGTTCGGGTCATCTCTTGTAATTTATCTTGTAAGAATTTATTGGAGAGCCCCACTATGAACTGATCTCGTAGAAGCCGATCCACCTTCCGAAAGGTGCCCATGACCTAAGGGTCTCGTCGTTGTATCTCATTCAGCGTCTCCTGTAGAGCATTGGAATATTGCATCAGGGTCTCGCCCTCTCGCTGTGGTCGGTTAAAAAAGTGACTCCGTAACTGTACCACTTTGGCCTGCCCCCCTTGAGCTCTCTCTAGCAGTGAGAATATTTTTTCTAAGGTATCTCTCTCTGAGTCAGGCCTTACTATCACTGTCCGCCTGACGTCACCCTCTAGGGCTCCCAACGCAACCTCGGTCTGCAGTTCGGGGGTCAGGTTACACATTCTAACCGCACCCTTTCAGTCCAGTCCTGCAATGTCATGTTTCTACCGTCATACTTTGGCAGATGACGCAGCAGTTCCCCTACAAGGATGTATCCTACTGGGGTAGCCATATTGTTGGGGGTAAGCTGGACTTGCGCCTGTGCACCCTGGGCTGGGTCCTGATCCGGCACCAATGGCACCGGGGGACGGTCTCCCGCCGCGTTCCCGTCCATAACGTTCGCTGTATCCTGCCGACTACGCCAAGTTGTAAGCCGTGTACCGGGGTGGGCTCCCCAGGATACAGCGAAGTCACAGACAAGAAAAGCGACACTGACACCAGCTTTATATGCAAGAACAGAAACCTTACTTTAACAATAGTGAAAACACAACAATATAAATATACACAGACTAAGTTATACCCCAGGCCCACAGTCACCGTCCCTGTCCCAGGGACAATCCTAGCCCGTTGGCGCACACAGCAGAGCCTGCAAGTCGTGCCGTGCCGTTAAAGAGGACACACCTAGCCGGTGGCGGACTCTGCAGAGCCTGCAAGTCAAATACTGCGCCGCAGTCCAGTACAGTAAGGCCTAGCAAAACATATAACCCTATCTATCTAACTACTATAAGGCCTAGGCTAGTTTCTGTTACTTCAGGCGCCACACAGTAGAATACAATCAGTAACCAGATGTACTGACCTGCGTCCGTTCTGGGATGGCCACCAACCTCTCAGCAACCGTGCGACCTTCCTTGATAATAAGACTTCTGCCACACGCTGTACACTGTTTTCCTGGAGCAATCTCTCTTTCAAAGAGCCGGATCCAGTAAGGGGACAACAGCTAATCTCCTTCCTCTGCGTTTCCATTCACTCCCGGACATCCGCAAGCCAGGATGGAATCGGATTCAGTCTCTCAAAGAACATTGCTTCCACCATGTCAGATCAGCACTTCTTGGTTTTCAGAAACAGCTAGCATGAGTCATCATCTGATTTGCATATGCAGATCCCCGAGTGTGCTGACTGTGCTGCAAAACAGTGGCCTCTGGTGCCCGAAATGCCAAATGACAGCTCCAATACAATTTAAACATAAATATTTACAGGCAGATTTTATGCACAATATCACAGTTGTGGAATACCAGCTGCAACATGGTCGTCGCCTTTCCAGTCAGCTTCCGCTAATCAGAAGTGAGGAGTGGGCATGGATGTCTGACCTCTGTGACGTTTTAAGAAACTTTGAGGAATCAACACAGATGGTGAGCGGCGATAATGCTATTATCAGTGTAACCATCCCACTTCTGTGTCTACTCAAATGCTCACTGCTCACAATTAAGGACGACACTTTGCATGTGGAAGAGGTGGAAATGGGGAAAGAAGACATTACACAGGGTTATAGCCAGACCACCCACCATCTGTCTTCTCAGCGCGAATTGGACGATGAAGAGGAGGAGGAGGAGCAGGAGATGGTTGCCTCCGCTACAGCGTGGGTGGGCAGAAGAGGAGCAAGAGGATGAGGAGATTGAGAGTGATCCTCCTGATGACGACAGCGAAGTCTTGCCTGTTGGTACTCTGGCACACATGGCTGACTTCATGTTAGGCTGCCTTTCTCACGACGCATTTTAGACAACACGGTTTACTGGTTGTTCACTCTTCTCAACTCCCGCTACAAAGAGAACTTCTCATGTCTCATTCCTCTGGTGGAGAGGACAAGAAAAACGGTGCTATACCAGAAGGTCCTTGTTGAAAAATTGCTCCAAAGTTGATAGGGCAGACATCCAAATGGATTGTCGCCGTTACGGGGACGTGCGATCACCTAGAAGTTATCTAGAGTCAACAAAGCAGCAGCAGGCCCTCACCTAAAAGTCCAGTCTCAGTAGCCAAGAGTCTGGTCAACACAATCCTCACCATGATGGCACACTGGGTGAACGTTGTGGAGGCCGGGAGCAAGTTGGCTGCTGGCCCCAGACTTGCCCTCCAATAGATCCTCGTTAAAGGAAAGTGTACTCATTCCAATAACAGGGCCTCTTAAGAGTGCGGTCTGCTGCCTTCCTTGGATGCTTGTGCTTTAATAACTTGACCCACCCTCTCGGGGTGGTTCACAATTAGGAAAAAAAAGGGGAAAGGAAACAACAGCCAATCAGATTTCAGCCATTGACTTCCCTTGGATGTGGTATCAGCAGGCCCTTGCTCCAAATGTTTTTGAGGGTCACCTGCAGGCCATCAATCATAATTTTTCAAGGGTGTGTATGATGCCCTCCTTTATGTGTAACAAAGGGTGTTTTGGAGTGCCGTTTCCTTGTAATTTTTGGCAGCCCTTTCACTTAGTGCATAGGCTTTATGAGTGTAGGGGCCCCATTACATGAACTATTGTACCACAATGTGAATGAGGCCCTCCATTAAGTGATATACACGTTGTATCAGAGTACCTCTTCCTTGTAATTTTTGACAGCACTTGCACTTTATATACAAGTAAATATGCAGGAAAGAATGTTTCTTAACAATTTTTCCTCTATAATTGATATTTTTTTCGGTTTTGTATTATTGTCAGTCCGTAAGTGGCGTACTATTCGGACAACATTGTTCCCAGCAGCGACCTTCGAGTACAAGATGCATCCAGACATCCTCCCCATGATGTTCCAGAACCATTTCGGTGGTGTTTCCATTGATTTCTGCCATTTTCCTATGAACCAAGCACCCTCCCTTCTTCAGAGCAGGGGGTGCCTGGTTTAATGCTCGGGTTTTCCCATTAACATCTATTATACTCGGGTGCTCAGTCGAGCACCCGAACATCCCTATGTGTTCGGCCCGAGCACCCGAGCACTACGGTGCTCGATTAACACTAATAAGGATGTTTACACTGCTCTCTATGGCCCCTACAAAATGCTTTTTAAACTGTTTCAACGTTTGCATATCATTAGTGTTCTATTGAAGAGTCATCTTAAAGGCGTTGCCCCACAAAATTCAAACCAGCACCTGGATCTGAATAGTTTTGCAATTGCATGTAATTAAAAATGTTGTAGAGCCGGGGGCGGAGCCTG
Source organism: Bufo gargarizans (assembly GCF_014858855.1). Taxonomy (NCBI): domain Eukaryota; kingdom Metazoa; phylum Chordata; class Amphibia; order Anura; family Bufonidae; genus Bufo; species Bufo gargarizans. The sequence continues at coordinate 415,210,486 of NC_058080.1, read as the reverse complement.
GCAGCGGAGCTGAATGGCCGCAAGTTAGATCGCTCTGCTGAGGACTGACACAGAAGAGGGCATTTTTAGAAGTTTTCATTAGCAAACATGGGCAAACCTTTAAGAGACAAGTCCAGGGACAACCCGGCACACGTTAAGCAAGCCGCGGGCCAAGGAGATCTGGACAAATTTGTCAAAAAGACATCAGCATTTCAGGCTAAGAAGGCAGAGAAAATGGCGCCGCCAGAAGACCCTGAGCTCCAACCTGACGCTTCAGACTCGGAAGACGGAGACGGCAGTGAAGCAGCTGCCCCGTCACTGAAAGAGCACCTCCCGGTCTCTAGACCATTTATGAGGAAACGTCTTGCAGAAGCACTTGATCCAATAGTGCAGGAGCTGAAAGAATACAAAAAAGATCTCCAGCACATGGGCGAGAGGATGGATGCGGCCGAAACTGCACAGACCGCCATTATCGAGTTTGGTACAGCAGTGGCTCACTCTCTGGACTACACACAAGCCCACATAAATACTTTGTACACACAGCTAGAAGACCAAGATAATCGGGGTCGTCTGAATAATCTCCAACTCAAAGGTTTCCCCGAAAGCATCATGCCGGACACCATTGTGTCACGGCTGAGGATGGGGAAAACCCTCAGCCGTGTGATGCCATGAGATGTTAGTGGCTGCTCAGCCTGGACGACAGAATTAGGGAGCAGGTCACCTCCTAACGCATCCCTAATCCGACCCTAACTCCTAGCTGCATGAGCCGACCTTGAAGGTAGGAGGGCCCATGCTCAGGAACCTCGGATCCCTACTCACCCTCCGCCGATCCCTGAACTAGGAGCTGGGTAGACCACCTGTTCCTCCTGGGTGCGGAGAAACAGGAGTCTAAAACTGGCCGAGCTGCAATGGGATGTAACCATAAACAGACTATGGATATGGCAGGAGAGTGAAAGACTTCCACCTCTACCTGCCACAGACACACTGACTGGATCCCTGGACACAAGTGCTGGCTGTCCACACACAGCACACATAAACACACAGGGACCCAGAACCATAGCTGCAATAATAACAGACACCACATAGACATAAACTTAACATCACATAAACATATTGTATCACAATTTTATGACCACAAGGGTGGCCCTCACTGGCAGATGGTATATGGGACCAGGAGAGTGCCTCCAGCTTACTACAAGGCTGGAGTACCCCTCAGAACTCAGGAATCAACTGAGGTTAAATAGCCCATGTAGCCACACCCACGCAGACACACCCAGTGATCACAGAAAGAGGGAGTTAACCCTTCCTACACCAGGCAAGGGATGGAAGCCACTTAAAGGGGACGTGTCCAAATGAACATCACACTGCAGCTGTTACCGCAGGCAACTACATGCGTGGCAACCATGTCCTGGGAGTCAGCCAGAAGGCCGAGACACTGCCACCACATGTACACAATACCAAACATTGCCACGGGCAGCCACAGTGAAGGGAAGTGTCACAGTGCACACCTACATAAACCTTGTGCACACCAGACATACAAAGTGCATACATACACACACACCCAACCAGGAGTTACCGCATGCACTTGACAGCAAGCTGCCTAGCAACAGCTCAGGCTGCTATACTGCCAAGTACAATCATGTTACCAGCGGCAACCACACGTGAGGCAACATACCAGCAGCCCTCACCATGTGGTTGACAATAAAACCAAACCGCAGGCAACTGCATGCGGATCCTGAGTCACGACCATGACCATGGTCGTGACACATTGAAGCCGCATTGATTGCCTTTTTCACCAACCTCGTTGGGCCAGCTGCAACTCCGGACTTAACCCTGGAGAGAGCGCACCGTGCGCTGAGGCCACCGCCTGGCCCTACAGACCCGCCTAGGGACATAATTTGCAAACTTGCAAGCTTCCAAGCCAAAGAGTGCATCCTGTCAAGAGGAACGCGCTGAAGCCATTGCTGGAAGCGTTGAGGGAGAAAAAGCTTTTATATCGTTGGCTGTTTCCATTTGGGCTTCTTATAAACGTGCATGACAAGAAGCTGGTGCCCAGATCCCATAGTGACCTCAGGTGAATTTACGATCATTTGGGAATAGTCGATCAAGAAATACAGGACTGGAACATAGCCCAGGAGATTACCAACGTCCCACCTTTGCCGCTTCCCACATCGTGGAACCCGGGACGACCGGCTAAGAACCAGAGACAGAGGCAGAGAAAGAGAAGCGGGAATAGTGCCTTGAGGAAGGCGTATGGAGAAGAGTCCTGAGGCGTTAGTCCTCTCATGCTGAGAGGGTCATGGACTTGAGTATCTTTCTTAAGTAAGGGTGAGAGTCTATAGGAATAATTACAACTTAAATGTGAAATTTCCATACCCTTATCCACTCCATCCCCCCCCCCTCCCCTTCCAAGGTTGTAAATCTAGACGGAGCTCATAGAGACAGACTCTCGACCACCCGTGACTTTATCTGTTTTAAGCTTAATGGTGGTTTTCTATAATAGGCTATTGTCATATGAGTGTATCTCGGAGGGGGCCACGAAAAACCCCCTCACGGATATGCAAACTGACTACCTATAGTAAGTAGTGTATGCTAAAGCTTAAGTCTAAGTCCTCACAAGATCAGAGGTTATCAACAGCAATGCATCTTAAACTGTATTCCATTTACCCTATGTGTGTATCTGCCCCGGTGCCCTATACTTGTTTATCTGTTTGCCTGTGCGATTAACCCTATTTAAGCGCATCCAGAATGTGCTGTGGTTCATGCCAGGCATTACCCCAGGCACATGATAACGATAGCTGATCCCAAGATACCTGTATGACATGCAGGAAATTGTGGGTTGTTGGCATGGAATGCAGCACACACACCCTATGTCACATTAATATAATGACGCTGTACCTAGTTCTAAGAGTTATTCTTATCCCATGTTAAGTTAGCTGCTCGATCCTTGCTATTGGTCCTCCAGTTGGCTCCCCCGCCTACTAAAACTGTCTTCTCTTCGGAAGATATGTTTTCCACCCCTATTGACCAGAGGCCAGCCCGTACCCCTCTGCTCCTTGCTGTGTCTCAACTACCTGAAACCATACTTTACATGGAGGAGGGTGGAGGGGAGCGGAGCTGCACTCCTTAATTTTGTAAATTTATGTTATGTTCCTTTTGTTCCTCAATTTGTTAGTAGTTACACCTGGCGATGTAAACACATATATTCCTATGTACAGTGGCGTAGCGTGGGTAGCCAGCACCCGGGACAAGCCAAGTATTGCGCCCCCCCCCCCCCACCTGTGACCACGCCCCCTTTTTTTTTACAAATAATGTAGTAGATGTCACCTGCAGTCCTATGTAACACCACAGATAACACAGTGATAACTCTCTGTGTACAGATAATGTAGTAGATGGGTGTGAGGCCCCAGAATTCAGAACACACACAGTGTGACCTCAAGTCTGGGGCCAGGCTGAGGCAGTGTGGGACAAATTCTATATACCCCCTCCCCCCTACCCTACCGTGAAACAGATAATTGGATGGACATAACATACATTGCTATGAAATATACAGGAGAATACAGCACCATACCTGTTACATCCAGTGACATCTCCTGTGATGTAGACTTTCCTCAACGTCCTCATTCGGAGATAGGACCATCATGATACCTTCTTTCAGCCTCGTCTCGTCTCTGCAAAGTTTCGCAGAAAATGTTTTAGATGCCTCACTTTACTATCATCCTCAGATAACAGACGTCCCCCTTCCCCTGTAGTGCCCATAAGTATAATGCTCTCTGTATAATTATAATATATAATGGCCCCCTCTGTATTATTATTATAATGACCACCTCTGTAGTATTATAGTAATAATTATGGCCCCCTTCAGCCCCTCAGTCCTGTGTAAGATACAACACTCCCCCTGCCTTAGTCCTTCTTGCAAACAGTCCTATGTAAAATACATCACTCTCCCTTCAGCTCCTCCAGCATACAGTCCCATGTAAGATACAACCCCCAGAGGATGCCATCTGCCCATCTCTCCTGTCCATATACCAGGCCTACCAGTATTACCCCTTCATATACCGCCTGGTCACCCCACTAACAGTCTGAGTCACTTGTCTCCCTGAGTGTTAGGTGGGGTAACCAGGCAGGCAGCTGGTATATCAAGGGCTAATGCTGGTAGACCTGGTATATGGACAGCAGAGATGGGCAGATGGCATCCTCTGGGCAGTACTGTCTCTCTGGTCTTCCTTCACCAGCACCCTGACTGCCACCTGCTTGGCCTGGCTCTCATGGCACTTCACTGCCTGGTGCTCGGCTATCGGCACTGAGTCACTCAGCGCTGATAGCCAAGCACGAGGCAGTGAAGTGCCATGAGAGCCAGGCCAAGCAGAACCGTGGCAGTCAGGGTGCTGGTGAAGGATGACCAGAGAGACAGTACTGCCCAGAGGATGCCATCTGCCCATCTCTGCTGTCTATATACCAGGGTAGGCCTGGTATATGGACAGCAGAGATGGGCAGATGGCATCCCAGAGAGGCAGTACTGTCTCAGTGTCCCTGGTCATCCTTCACCAGCACTCTGACTGCAGTGCCATGGTGCCATCTGCTTGGCAGCCTTGGCCTGGCTCTCATGACACTGACTGGCACAGTGGCACTTAACTCATATTATCATATATTACCCCTAAAGCCTGCCTGCCCTCAGCCCATGCCAACACAGTAAACTACTGACCAAATTACACACTCAGGGTGGGACTTTGGGACTCTGGGACAGTGACACTGACTGTCACTCACTCTGTCTCAGGGTCGCTTGAATCCAGGGCCGGCGCCACCCATAAGCAGAGTAGGCCACCGCGTAGAGCGCACTCTGCCTGGGGGCGCCGGCGCTCTGGAGTCCGAATCCCGACTAGCCGGCGCCCGTGCCACGCTCCCTACTTGTGATCCATCCATCTAAGTTCTAACATCTTCTCCTGATTCCTAGCCACCGCCCGCGCCATGCCCCCTACCTGGCTGTCATCGATCTAACTCCTCCTGTTCGGCTGTTCCTGTACTTTCCGGCCGGCCAGATCATGGTGGATTGTGCGAGGGCATGCGTTTGTTCAGTCACTTAGTATTACTTAGTGGGCCACTGGGGGGCAAATAACATAATGGAGGGCATTGTGCACTGTCTGTGGGGGCAGTTAGTATTACTTAGTGGGGGCACTGGGGGGAAAATTACATAATGGGCAGTGTGCAGTTAGTTGTGCACTGTCTGTGGGGGCAGTTAGTATTACTTAGTGCGGGCATTGGGGGGTAAATTACATAATGGGCACTGCCCATTACGTAATGTGCCCCCCAGTGCACCAACAAAGTAATACTGCCCCCACAGACAGTGCACAACTCACTGCACACTGCCCATTATGTAATTTTCCCCCCAGTGCCCCCACTAAGTAATACTAACTGCCCCCACAGACAGTGCACAATGCCCTCCATTATGTCATTTGCCCCCCAGTGGCCCACTAAGTAACACTGCCACAACTGTGCACGGTCTGTGGGGCAGTATTACTTAGTGGGGGCACTGGGGGCAAATTACGTAATGGGCAGTGTGCAGTGAGTTGTGCACTGTCTGTGGGGGCACTGGGGGGCAAATTACGTAATGGGCAGTGTGCAGTGAGTTGTGCACTGTCTGTGGGGGCACTGGGGGGCAAATTACGTAATGGGCAGTGTGCAGTTGTGCACTGTGTGTGGGGGCACTGGGGGGCAAATTACATAATGGGCAGTGTGCAGTGAGTTGTGCACTGTCTGTGGGGGCAGTTAGTATTACTTAGTGGGGGCACTGGGGGGCAAATTACATAATGGGCAGTGTGCAGTGAGTTGTGCACTGTCTGTGGGGGCAGTTAGTATTACTTAGTGGGGGCACTGGGGGGCAAATTACATAATGGGCAGTGTGCAGTGAGTTGTGCACTGTCTGTGGGGGCAGTTAGTATTACTTAGTGGGGGCACTGGGGGGCAAATTACGTAATGGGCAGTGTGCATTACGTAATTTGCCCCCCAGGGCCCCAACAAAGTAATACTGCCCCCACAGACAGTGCCCCCCACTAAGTAATTCAAGTGTAATCACTGTCTCCAGGCTCATGGCTGGACTACAGTCTCCTACTGATTCAGCTGCAGCCAATCCAGCCATGATCTTCTGCTTCTTCTTGCTGCCTCCGGCTCCTGGCTCTGCAGTCTGCACTGTCTTTCCCGCCTGGGAGGTGGGCGGAGCCTATCGGGAACTGCCGTGCATGCCCCGCCCCCTCTCGCCTCCTCACTCTGCTCTGCAGCCGGACGCTGTGTGAAGAAAAAAAAACACAGTGTCGGCGATTTAACTTGTGCCAGCCCAGCACACGGCGCCCCCCTGCAGAGTGGCGCCCGGGGCAACGGCCCCCCTGGCCCCCCCCACGCTACGCCCCTGCCTATGTAGCTGTATGGGACCGGCTATTTTTGCTAGAGAATGTGAACAAGATAGGGTTATGGAACCTTTGAAAGTAATATTGCTTAATGTTAATGGTTTAAATGGGCCGCAAAAGAGAAGTCGAGTCTTCCAGATGCTAAAAAAAGAGAGGGTAGATATACTGCTTTTACAGGAAACCCATTTCAGACACAACAGGATACCTGCACTATACTTGAAAATGTTCTCCACATGGATACATAGCACACACTCATCAGCTTTCAGGAGTCTCAATAGGAATTAGAAAGGGCCTTCCCTTCCAAATTCAGACATAACTAATTGACCCGATAGGACGCTTTGTGTTTATAAAAGGGTCACTCTACGGCAATAGGGTTACTCTTGCTAATGTATATGCTCGCAACTTAAATCAGGTCAAATGGCTAGTAGAGACTTTACAAAACTTACACACGTTCAGAGAAGGTGCTTTGATCCTGGGAGGGGATTTTAACATGGCCTTGGACCACCCACTCGACTCCACCTCTCTCCACCCAAGACACTCTGCTCTACAGGTCAGGAAACTGAGGAATGCTTTAGACGCTCACCAGGTATCAGACGCTTGGAGGGCCTTCCATCCTCAGGGGAAAGATTATACTTTCTTCTCAGCGATACACGGCACCTATAGGAGGTTGGATTATATTTGTGTCGAACCATCTCCTAGAGAGGGTGGAGTCGGTGAGCATTGGACCAATTACGGTCACGGATCATGCGCCAGTTTCATTAGGAATACACTTCCAAGGTACCCCTCCCAGATCCTGGACATGGAGGCTTAATGAGACCCTCCTAGAGAATGACAAACATAGATCTCAAATAGAGCAGAAGGTAAACATGTTCTTTGAACTTAATGACCCATGAATGGCCACACCCATTACGTGGGAAGCGCACAAGGCCTTTATTAGGGGGGAACTAATAGCCTTAGGGTCGTGGGTCCGCAAACAAAGGATGAAGGAAGTAGATTCAGTGATAACCCAAATATCTATGCTAGAAAACCTTAATAAGCGACAGCCCTCCAAAGTGACTCATGAAGATATAATTAAGCTACGCATGCAACTTAAAGAACTCCTTAATATTAAGTCAGCAAAGATGCTCAAAATGGCGAAATTTCAGACCTACATCCACGGCAATAGGGGATCAAAACTACTCACACGATTAATAAAGGGCCAGAGGGAAAAAACACAGATTGCACGCATTCAAAATGGTAAGGGTGAATCCCTGACTTCAACTCCAGCAATAGCAAATGAATTTGCATCCTTTTACTCTTCACTATACAATTTGCAAACAGTAGACCCCAAAGATAAACAGGAGAAAACTGCTTTATTTATAAATTCAGTGGTTGTACCCAAACTTAGGCCCGAGGAAGCAGAGAACTTGTTAGTTCTCATCACGGAGGAAGAAGTGAGTGCTTGTCTCTCGAGCATCCCTTCTGGAAAAAGTCCAGGACAGGACGGCCTTCCCATTATATATTATAAAGTCGCTACTCCCTCAACTCACTAAATTGTGTAACTCGCTACTAAGGGGATCTTCCCTTCCCTCACAGTCCTTGATGGCTCATATAGTAGTCTTGCCTAAAGAAGGGAAAGACCCAAAAAGCTGTGGTAGTTATAGGCCCATCTCACCTTTGAATGCTGACGTGAAACTATGGGCCAAAATTCTCAGCCAAAGGATAGCCCAGTATCTTCCCCGACTTCTAAGGGAAGAACAGGTGGGATTCGTGGGGAGAAGAGAGGGTAGACATAATGTAAGTAGGATATTTCATGCCATTCATTATGCCAGAACAGAGAAGGTCCCTTTAATACTTGTAGGGACGGACGCGGAGAAGGTCTTTGACAGAATAAGCTGGACGTTCATGAAACATGCGCTCCTGCATTTTGGCTTCCCCTCCGCGTTCGTCGCTGCAATTTTCTCCCTCTATGGAAGCCCTTTGGCAAAAGTTTTAGCTAATGATGATAAGTGTTAGAGATGTCAAGAGGGTAGGGGAACGATTTCTCACATTTGGTGGTCATGCCCCTCCCTAAACCATTTCTGGAAAGAAATTGAGAAACAAATAAACACAATATGCCGCACGCATATTACACTTTCCCCGGAACTAGTGTTGTTGTGGAAACCCCAGTTGGATTTAACACCCTCCACTGACAATCTTCCCACACACCTAATAGCAGCTGCAAAAATCCTGGTACCAAAGAGATGGAGAGAGAGGGAGCCACCAGGGGTAGAAGAATGGATTGAGGAAGTTCACCACGTCTGCTTAATAGAGGAACTGGTGGGGTGGAATTTGGGGAAAAGGGCGTTATTTCTCAAGACTTGGAAACCCTGGCTAGACTTCCACGCAAAGAGGACACAAATATCTACCCTTTGACAAAATACAAGTAATCCCTATCTCACACATATATATATACAAAGAACAATTTAGCTAGCCAATCCTTCACTAGGTCCACATAGTCCCTCGCCAGGGTGATTTGAGTTTTGTGTTTAATAGCTATTTCTTTACCTTCTCTCATGCTAACTTAGTTTCTGTTCTGAAACATATGTAATCAGATATCAAATGTGAATGTAACTTGCACTGGAGATTGTGTACATTCAAATCCTTGTATACATGCAACTAATGTATATTATCTGTGATACCACTGTCTAATATATTTCCTTTCCATTCACGCATAAAGCGAAAGATATTTATTGCTTATAATAAATAAAGAATTATAAAAAAAAATAAAAAATGAGCCATTAAGTTATTCAGTGAACTTTATCTGTATAGTGCCATCTGCTGTTTGCTATTTTATTTTTATTTCTCTGTTCTGCTTGCTGAGATGAAAGCACATGCTCAGTTCTATCCTTCAACTTCCACCAGCTGCAGGAGAAAGGAAACACCCCTCAGAAAGAACATGCCCCCTAAGCTGCCAGCTTGAAAAGAATCTAGCAGAACAATTGGAGCAATGAATGAGTAGATCTCTGGATCCATGTGAGGTACAGGGCTGTTTGTAGCTTTGTAAGAAAGAGATTTTCATGTACTATATGATGTCTGATTTTCATTTTTTACATTATTCATGGGATAACCCCTTTAACATGCTGGCAACAAGTAGAAATTAGTGTAAGATTGTCCCTTCATCTTGAATATAAAGAACCTTAGATAAGATATCTTGAAGATGAAGAACCCTGCAGGATGGAAAAGCATTGTGTGCTACACTTTTGTATCCTTTTTTAAATGCATGTTTAAATGTAGGGCAAAAATGTTATATGAACAGCCCTTAAAAAATAAAACTAACTAGGTACAGTATTAGCTTGTATACTTTTATGAGAAAATAAGGACTGGGTTTTAGGAAGGAAAAATAGTTTACCATTTCCCTAGGACCTATCACAAGTCTGTGATAGCTTATATAGTTCAACTGTGCATGTCATGAATAGAGATGACCTTGCGGTTTGCCCGGCAGTCGTTTTGCGGCGAACTATGCTCGTTCGCGATTAGCCAAACATGCGAACATATGGCGATATTTGCACGCTCCATATTTTTTTTCATAGTGCCGAACATTGACCCTTGACACATCCATCAGATGGGACAGGACAGCCAATTGAGACGTTTCAGCACATGGACACCCCCCCAAGCTTATAACAGAACCCGATCTGGCAGCCATTTTACATTATGTGTTTTGCCAGTGTAGGGAGAGGTTGCATTTTGGAGCAGGGTCAGACTGTTAGGGACACCAAACGCTAGCTAATAGGGCCACAAAAGTCCTTTTAAGGACTGGCATAGGTGTGCTATCGATAGGTGTGATATAGAGGGGTGTGATATACTTATAATATACTTTCTTACATAGAAATTATATTATAGTGTATTTGTATTGTGCAGTAGTTGTGTGCGGTTCTGCTGTGATGCTGCAGCTAGATAGAGGGACAAATGCTATTGGAGTAACTAATTGCAATGGGTGTGATATACCTGTTGCCCCCCAAAAAACAGCTTGAGGGCTGCGATATACCTTCTTCCACAGAATCCTGATTGAGGAATGCTATATACCTGTTTCCGCCAAATACTGATTCAGGGGTGCTATGTACCTGTTTCTGCCAAATACTGATTAAGGGGTGCCATATACCTTCTTCCACCAAATACTGATTGAGGGCTGCAATACACCTGCTTCCACAAAATACTTATTGAAGGGTGCCATATACCTTCTTCCGCCAAATACTGATTGAGGGCTGCGATACACCTGCTTCCACAAAATACTGATTGAGGGGTGCTATATACCTGTTTCCGCCAAATACTGATTAAGGGGTGCCATATAACTTCTTCCACTAAATACTGATTGAGGGGTGCTATTGCTATATACCTTCTTCCACCAAATACTGATTGAGGGCTGCGATACACCTGCTTCCACAAAATACTGATTGAGGGGTGCCATATACCTGTTTCCGCCAAATACTGATTGAGAGGTGCTATATACCTATTTCCGCCAAATACTGATTGAGGGGTGCTATTGCTATATACCTTTTTCCACCAAATACTGATTGAGGGCTGCAATATACTTTCTTCCACAAATACTGCTCTTCTCTACGGACTTAGGCAGAGGATCATTTAGAAAATTACAGGTAGAGGAAGAGGCAGACCTTTCTGCAGTGATGGTAGGGGTCGGGCAGGTGCACCAGGCCGGAGCCTAAGTGGGAAGTTGGAGAAGGCATGTGCAACAACTTCAAAGGGCACACCATAGTTGGTTGAGTGGCTCACTCAGCCTTCTGCTTCTGCACCCTCCTCATCCTCTGCTGTGTGCACCCCTAAAGACACCACCACCACCATAGCCCCTTCACTCGAGTCAGAGTAATTATTTTCCCATCTATTCCCAGACCTTACCAATGCGCAGCCATTCTTGGAATCGGATGAGGAAGAGGAGGTAGCAACGGCCGCCACCCAGCAGTCTGACGACAGTACCCAGATCAGCCCAAAGATAGAGGTCTCCGCTGTTGCTTCCTACTCCGAGATCTTTAATGTCAGTGGCGGTGAAGGTAACGATGATGACGTGTCGATGGACGTCACATGGATGCCCACAAGAGAGGAAGAGGAGGGGAAGTTCAGAGGGAGAGATGGAGCAGCAGATAGGGAGGAGAAGCGGGCATAAATTGCAGTGCACAAGAGGCAAAAAGCAGACTGCAGATGTATTTGGACCGAGCCATCCACCATTCATGGTCACATCTTGCGCTCCCAGGATGCCGGCACATGGCTCCGCAGTGTGGGCTTTTTTTTAACGTGTCATCTGCCATCTGCAGCCTGTGCTCTTAACACATAAGTCGCGGTAAGCCCAACACTCACCTAGGGATGACCGCCTTAAGAAGGCACCTGGCCTCCCATCACCGAGCCCAGTGGAAGCAACGTCGTCAGAACCCACAAAGCCACAATCATGGCGCTCCACTTCCTGCCTCTTCTCCTTCTCCTCTCTCCTACCATTTGTCCTCCACTCCACCTTCCACCGTGCCGTCGTTGCGTTCATCTGGCACAAGGCAGGCTTCCGTGACCCAAATGTTTAAGTGTAAAAAAATGATGATGCTGGATAATCCTCTTGCCCAACGGCTGACCGCTGGCTTGTCAGAACTGCTAGCCTGCCAACTACTCCCATATAAATTTGTCAACTTGGATGCCTTTAGAAAGTTTGTGGCCATTGGCACACTGAAATGGAAGGTCCCTAGAAGGAAATATTTCTCCCAGAAGGGCATCCTGAACTATATGACCACATTCAGTGGCAGAAAAAGTCATACAAGCAGATATTAAAATTACTTTTGCCAATATATTCCTGTCAGGAACACATCGGAGCCCATCATGCACCACGTCACGGTCTCTCAGCATGGCTATGGTGTGAACACGGTCTGAAGGTGATGAAATCCAGCTCACAGCCAAGCTTCCACACAACCGCATAGCAGGACAACTAATGCAATGTGAATAAAGCAAGACTGTAAGCCACACCCATATCAGACCGTGTGATGGAGGTTACCAGGTGCAAAAGAATGTTTAAATGCCAGGTAAAGGCACATTCAATACATATAAAACAAAATCCCAGAAATATAGTGGCTCTGTTTTGTGTAGGATGCCTTTGTGGTGCATGTGGACCGCGCCGGCATCCTCCATTGTACGCAATTTTTGCTGGGGATGGTCGTTTGCTGCGGTCCACATGCGGTGGGACTGCTCCCCCAATGAGAAACACGCTACATTGTTTGGGGTTTGAGCAGTTCCCTCATATTTGCCACTATATTTGTGTGATTTTGTTTTATATGTATTGAATGTGCCTTTACCTGGCATTTAAACATTCTTTTGCACCTGGTAACCTCCATCACATGGTCTGATATGGGTGTGGCTTACAGTCTTGCTTTATTCACATTGCATTAGTTGTCCTGCTATGCGGTTGTGTGAAAGCTTGGCTGTGAGCTGGATTTCATCACCTTCAGACCGTGTTCACACCATAGTTAGCGTAGTGGTAGGACCCTTGCCATGCTGAGAGACCGTGACGTGGTGCATGATGGGCTCCGATATCTTCCTGACAGGAATATATTGGCAAAAGTCTCAGCTTTTAATATCTGCTTGTATGACTAGCTAGTATAGTCAGTGGCATATCCGTTTGGTGCATTTTTTCTGTGATTTAATTATATTTTCATCCGCACAATGCTCTGTTTTGTGTAGGATGCCTTTGTGGTGCATGTGGACCGCGCCGGCATCCTCCATTGTACGCAATTTTTGCTGGGGATGGTCGTTTGCTGCGGTCCACATGCGGTGGAACTGCTCCCCCAATGAGAAACACGCTACAGTGTTTGGGGTTTGAGCAGTTCCCCCATATTTGCCACTATATTTCTGTGATTTTGTTTCACATTCAGCGGCAACTTAATGTATCTCTGGCACACAGTGTCGGTACCAAGATACATCTGACCACAGACACGTAGTCTAGCAAACACGGGCAGGGAAGGTACATAACTTTTACTGCCCACTGGGTGAACCTTGTGATGGCCGTCAAGCATGTAACCCGTGGCACCTGTGTGGAGTTGGTGTTACCGCCATGGATTGCATGCAGGCCTGCCTTTTCTTCTCCTCCCCCTACTCCATCCTCCGTCTCCTCCTCGGCTGACTCCTCCTTTTCCACTGCTACCGCCTCTTCCGCTGCACCCCCCAAGCTCTCCAGAATCTATTCGACGTGCCAGGTGAGACGTTGCCATGCTGTTCTGCAGCTGTTGTGCCTGGAAGCCAAGAGCCACACCGGTCCTGCACTGCTTTCAGATCTGCGATCACAGGCAGATCAGTGGTTAACCCCGCTCAATTTGATGGTGGTGTGCGTCAACGGTGCCAATCTGCTGAGCGCACTGAAACAGGGCAAAATAACACATGTGCTGTGCATGGCACACGTCCTGAACTAATTAGTCGTGCAGCGATTCGTTGCCAAATACCCCGGGGTCCAGGACGTCTTGCAGCAGGCTAGGAAAATCTCTGGCCATTTTAGAAGATCTTTACTGGCCATGGCTCGCCTTGCTGACGTTCAGCAGCGACACTACTTGCCCGTCAGACGTCTGATTTGTGACTGCCCGACGTGCTGGAACTCCACCTTGTATATGCTTAATAGGCTGCTCCAGCAGAAACATGCCGTTAACGACTACCTGTATGAACTCTGCGGCAGGACAGGTTTTGGGGAGCTTGTTTTTTTTTTCACTGCGCCAGTGGCTGCTCACTGCGCGACGCATGCAGACTTCTGCGGCCATTTGATGAGATCACCAAAATACTCATATAACACCACGATCATGACGTTATAGATGTAATCAGAGATACATTTATATACTTATTTGTTTTTTGTCTCCTAAAAGAATATTTTGCACTGTGGCCTCTACCAACATTGACCCAGTAAAGGTCTGGAGAAAACACGAGAACAGGCTTCAGTATAAAGGGTAGTTGTTCTCCTGTGGCAGATTCCCTTTATTAATGTAATAAAAGCAAAGTACCTGTACATCCTATTCTTATGACACTAATAATATAGACATATGGCTCTGGTCTAATCGCTCCACATTGTCTTCTAACTCTGTTGTAAGTGTATGTAACTCTGGTGTATTATATATTTTATAAAGTAATAATATTATTCACGTTGAGGCACCACAGAAACTGTACCAAAATAAATAAAATATCAGTGGTTTCCATATACAATCCTATGTGCTTCAATTTTTTTTACTGTTTAGCATTTCCCCTGGTTGCTGAAGCTTCAGAATATTACATGTACATAGATATGGGGGATTTATAAAATTTACATGGAAGCAGCTCCACGTATTATGACAGGAGGTTTCAAGACAGTATTGAGACTCCTGAAAATGATTAGGGTTCATGCATACAAAAATAGTTTTGGTCCATATCTGAGTCGGATGTGGACCCATTTACTTCACTGCTGTCCGCATCTGTATGTCCGTTCTGTGGCCCCACCAAAAAAATGCGGACAAGGATAGGGCAGTTCTATAGAGGGTAGGACATTCCGTTACGCAAAGACGTGGAACACACATGACCAGTATCCAAAAATGTTCATGTGCATGAGCCCTTAAAGGAAATGTGTCATTAGACAATGACCTATTGTTTAAAGTGTAACTGTTGTTTTGGTTTCTTTTTAATATTGTGTAGGGATAGTGATAACCATTTTTTATTTTTTTTTATATATTTTATTAGGGAAAGATGTTACTTTCTATTAGGAAACAGGGTTTAAAGAGTCTTCATAGTAAAGCTGTAACAGCGCTGCTAAGGAGAATCTGTCTTCAGTTTTCAGTCTGCAGAAGACGCCTGTATGTAACCTAGCGATTCTAGGGAGACTCGTCTATGTCGCGGCCTGCTAATGGCTGTCCCCCCCACCTCCCATCAGATGCTTTGATCCACGCGATGGGGAGATGCAGAGGCGGCCATGCGGGGAGCAGAAGCTACACAGGTGCCGGCGAGCCAGGTATACACCATCTGAATGAGAGGACTGGGCATTGGGGGGCATGTTTTACACCTTGAATAACTCCTTTAAGATAAGCGTAAAACCTGTGGTCAAATTTGGGTAAAACTCCATGGCAAAATGCAATTTAGTACATTCGGATTTTACTGCAAGTTTTTAGGGCTCGCTCTCAGCAAAAACTTTCTCTATGAATAACAAGGTCGAACTGGAATTACAATGCAGCTCTGGCACACAAACCGTACCAGCCCACATATCATGTAAAAATAGTGGTGCGCAATGAATGCTGCAAAGAATTTTGCTTAACTTGGTCATGCCCCTTTGTAAACCATCAATGCAAAAAATAAAATAAAAGTGCCAGACAGAAATTCCTAATCACACGGTTAGGGACATAGGGTATCCTCCCGAATAGCAACACAAAGCTCAGAATACCTCCTTAGCAGCATCTGATACCCCCGTGCAGCACAAAATATTCCCCCGGCAATACCAAATAAATGCTACCATGCAGCATAAAATAACTCCCAGCACCATTATCCATTTCCCACTGGCCACAGACTTGTCCCCAGTTAACCCCTTTCTGATGCAAAGATTTTCCAATTTACCATATATTTTTTCTCCCTGCCTTCCATAACTTTTTCATTCACATAGCCGTAAAAGGGCTTGTTTTTTGTGGGAGAAGTTGCACTTTCTAATGGCACTAACTAATTTTGCATACAATGGAGTGGAAAGCTGGAAAAAATCTAAATGGGGGGAAAAAATACTAAAAACAACAACACAGAATTCTGCCATTTTTTTTTGTTTTATAGATTTTTGCATGCCCTATGTGTAAAAATGAAAAAGTTCTACAAGACTGGTAAACTGAAATGTAAAAACTCTAATGTTTCATGATGAACCAGCAACAGAAAATTAGCGACAAAAATTATTGTTAGCTTGCTAATTTGCTAATTATTTGTGAGCTATTCATTATTTATATAATGTGATAATTTCCCGGGGGGCACAATAAGCTTCATTGTGTTTGTCACAATCTGATGATGTCAACAGTGAGAAAGACAGCTGTGGAGCAGAAGTTATTCCTCTGTAGTCTTAAGGCCTGAATGCTGTCTGCTTAATAACTTTCTTTCTAATAACATGATAAACAGAAGCCATATAAAATGAACTGTGTGTCTAAAGCAAAATCACTTACGGTAATTAAGCAATTATGTTATAATAAAGAGAACAATTATTATCCAATTTAGCCCTCGAAGAGTGAGCTCAACCAACAATTGACCTAAGAGAGATGTGATTTTTTTTTTCTTTTCATACAGTTTAAAGCCATTGTTGCACATTTTGCCCTTAATTATTACTGTTTCACAAAGCAGGTGACTTCCCCATTATCAGTATATGTAAAAGCCAAGACCTTTTTCTAACAAAACCCTTTAATATTGAATTGAAATAGTTGATACACTGCCGAAGCGAGGTCAGAGAGGTAACAATGAATACAGTATTAATCTCCTTTGACATGGCCTGTTGTGCATTACTAATGGAATAAGAGGCGTCCATAATATACTGAAGACAAGCTCTGTCTTAGAATTATTCTGTTGTATTGAATAAATACTATCGTATGGGTAATTATAGACCATAAGGGATAAAGGCGTATTTACAGTACTTGCTCTTGGCACAGTGATGACTTTCTACCATTCATAAAGCTGTCTGCACATCAGTGAGCTTATACGGTATATTCAATATATCCTTTGGCCATTTTTTTAATCTATTCTGAAATGTTCTGCATGGTTTTACGCAAATAAGTCATAGTCATTTTATAACCCCAAATTCTGCAACTTTCTAATATACTTTGCATTTAAATTCTGCACCATTTTCATGATCTCGGTTTTCTGTCAGTGAATAAAGCATCCAGAGTCTTAAAGGGGTTTTCCAGGGGAGATCTAAAAAAAAAAGGAAAAAAATATATTAAAGAGGTCTAGAAATTGTTAATAAAAATAATTATTTACTTCTGCCAATCCTATGCTGCTGGTTTTCCGTAGCTGCTCCGCTCCTCGCTGATCTCCACTTCCAGTTCTGGCTTTCTGATTAGGCCAAAAGGAATATGATTTTTATTTCGCACTCACTGACTTATATGGAGATGTACATTTTGGAATTTTCTGTAATTTGCATGGGATTTTTGCAATAATTAAGTTGTGTCATACATCCCTTTGCATTTTTACATTTTTTTTTATTTGCCTTTTTATCAGGCAAACACACACTAATCGTCCATTTCTCCCACAATGAATTGGGACTCGGCCTCTTTAGGAAAAATGGCTTGGGCAGTAATGTACACTGGCAGCAATTGGCCCATGTCAGTAGTATATGGGCCTCTTGATCCTCACCAACTAATGTGTTTCCCATAAAGCTATGTCTACATGGCTTTCTAGCACATCCTCACTCACATGCCGATTAGACAATTCATCGGTAATTATGAGCCATGGGAATGGTTTAGTTAGTCCTGTATATGCAATCTAAAAAATAACAAACCACTGTTATTTTCTTTTGGAAATTGGCAATGTGCCCCCTTGCCTATATGGTCCCTGCACAGGATGCACATATGTCCTCCCATGAGAAATGCTGGAGTATGCATGAATCTGCAAAACCAGCAAGCTTTGGCACAGGAGCCAGGATTTTATTTTTACTTTATTCATACTTCTCAACAACATTTTTTTTGGGGGAAAAAAAAAGTATCCAAGAAAAAAATAATAGCTTTGAAGATTTATATTACTAACAACACACCTCTTTAGGCGGCAGAGATAGCATTGTACATAAGATTATTATTAGTTGGATTTCCTTAGTAGTAAACACATGGGGGTCATTTATTAAACAGAAATACGCCCAAATTATTAGGCTTATTTCTGGCGCAGATTTACTTTGCGCCACAGTCTGCAACTTCTCCACGCTTATGCCAGGTCTAAAAAAGTAGGGGTGGAGTGGGTGGGGAAGGCGATGGGCAGGCAGCCCCGTCTCATTTACCATTTTCTACTCCTGTTTTAGGAGTAGAAAAACATCTAAATGTAAGACAGCTAGGAAGCTATCTTATATTTACTGTAGAAGCGGCTGTTTATGCGCCAAAGTTATGTAGAGGTGTATAGAGGGCCGGCACCTCTTCACAACTGCGGCAGATCCAGCACCGCTGGACCGGCATCCAAGTCCTCTTATAGGGCCTATCCAGGTGAATCTGCAGGAATTAACAGGTGTTACATTTGTCCATTGATATTTAAGTCAACAATTGTGGAGATTTTTTTCTAATCCCATACGACCTTAACATTCTAGCTTTGTACAACCTAATTATTTAAATGTTACAATGCAGTGTTCCGATTGATACACTGTTACACAGGATATATTATAAATGCATGATCTCTGGGGGTCTGACCACTGGGACCCCCACAGATCATGAGAATTAGGACCGAGTTCCCTGTGTGAGTGGAGCGGTAGTGTGCAAGCATAACCACTGCTGCATTCAGTTATAATGGACTGATTGAGGTAGCTGAATGCTGTACTTATTAGTTCCATAGAATAGTGCAGTGAATAGAGTGTGGTATCACTTGTTCACTACTGCTCTATTTACTGTGCTCCATTCACTGCTCTATCAGATCCAGGTAATCATACATTTATCACTTATCCTGTGGATAACAGGGATCTTAAGTCTCCCGGACGTTCAGGGAGTCTCCCGCTATTAGATAGCGGCTCCCTGATGCCCGCATGTGAAACAATATATCCCGGAAAGGTTTACTCGCAGTAAACCCTTCGGGCAACCTGTAGCAGTGTCCCCTTCTCGGCGCGTGCGCACAGTGCAAGAAGAAGCCTATGCCAGCAGTCCGCAACCGCGCATCAGGCTGAGCCTGTGCGCACACGTGGGATCTCAAAGCGGGAGGAGGGAGAGGCGGCACTGAGTAGTAGAAGGCGGCGCTGGGCACGAACGGCGATGTGTGCGGCCGGGCACCATGCATCCACAGACCTCCCCTGCTTGGGCACCTTAATGATTGACAGGTTAGTAAAACCTGTTTTTCCACAGAATAAAGCTTCAAATAGCTTTTACAAGGCCACCTTAGAAATCAGAATGCTACCCTGGACATGAGCATATGTTTAGCTCACAGGGCTTATAGGTGGTGACAGAATCCCTTTAATCATATACATAAATATGATAATTTGGGGCAGGGTAATGAGCCCAGTCCTCCACAAAATAGAGCAAAGTGTGCAGATACTGCATATGTTTGGAAAATGTAATAAAAAGTTTGTGAAAGAAAAAAATAAGAACACCTCCCTGAAATGAGTTTTTGCAGGTTGGATGTCTGGGATAATTGATATTGTTGATTGGTCAACCTGGTGTAAGCATGGAGAAGTGATGGTGTACAGTCGTGGCCAAAAGTTTTGAGAATGGCACACAAAGTTTGCTGCTAAACTGCTTTTAGATCTTTGTTTCAGTTGTTTCTGTGATGTAGTGAAATATAATTACACGCACTTCATACGTTTCAAAGGCTTTTATCGACAATTACATGACATTTATGCAAAGAGTCAGTATTTGCAGTGTTGGTGTCACGGACGGTGTACAGGAAACAAGACAAAGCAACATGCATATATGAGGCACTGGATCTAAAGCTAAGGAACCAAAAGGGAGACCCCTGCACAAGACCTGAAACTTTCGCTGTCTGCTCAGCCTATGCAAAGATCCCAGAGGTGGATGGTTGCATATCCACGTACCTCGACTATATAACCCCTGAACACACTACAATAGTGAGGGGACACGACCACCGGCTCCCAGACACGGAGGGAGTCAGGGTCACCTGGGATCCAGCAAACAGAAAATAACAGATAAATGTTCAGCACTTAACTTTGTAGCAGACTGGAAAACAAGATCAGCATGCACACACACTCCAGGAAGTAGTATAAGCCGCCCAGTAATGCATTATGGGGAGGAATTTAAAGGGAAGCAATCAGTCCAACTACATGACAGCTGAGAGAGGCTAACGAGATGAGGAACTGAACATCACAACAAAGAAACTCAAGGAGGAGGTTCTGAAAGGCTTCTGTCAGAGCTTCTCAGCTGTCTGGTTGTGACAGTACCCCTCCCTCTACGAGTGGACTCCGGACACTCAGAGCCCACCTTCTCAGGATGGGACCTATGGAAAGCTCTGATGAGACGAGAGGCCTTAATGTCCGTCACTGGGACCCACATCCTCTCCTCAGGACCATAACCCTCCCAATGAACAAGGTACTGAAGAGAACCGCGGACAAGACGAGAATCCACAATCCTAGAGACCTGAAATTCAAGATTCCCATCAACCATAATCGGAGGAGGAGGCAAAGGCGAGGGTACAATGGGTTGAACATAAGGTTTCAATAAGGACTTATGAAAAACATTATGGATCTTCCAAGTCTGAGGAAGATCAAGACGGTAGGCAACAGGATTGATGACAGACAGGATTTTGTAAGGCCCAATAAACCTAGGACCCAACTTCCAGGAGGGAACCTTCAATTTGATATTCTTGGTAGACAACCACACCAGATCACCAACATTCAGGTCCGGACCAAGCACACGTCTCTTATCTGCCACACGCTTATATCTCTCACTCATGCTCTTTAGATTATCCTGAATCTTTTGCCAAATAGATGACAAAGACAAGGAGAATCTGTCCTCATCAGGTAAACCAGAAAACCCCTCTCCCGAGAAAGTCCCAAACTGCGGATGAAACCCATATGCACCAAAAAATGGTGACTTATCAGAGGACTCCTGACGACGGTTATTTAAAGCAAACTCAGCAAGGGACAAAAAAGAACACCAATCCTCTTGATTCTTCGCCACAAAACAGCGCAGATATGTCTCCAGATTCTGATTGACGCGCTCTGTCTGGCCATTCGACTGCGGGTGGAAAGCAGAAGAGAATGACAACCGAACCCCCAAGCGAGAACAGAAAGCCTTCCAGAATCTGGAAACAAACTGCGTGCCCCTATCAGAGACAATGTCTGAAGGAATACCATGCAATTTGACAATGTGATCAATAAATGCCTGCGCCAGCGTCTTAGCATTGGGCAAACCAGGAAAAGGGATGAAATGCACCATTTTGCTAAAACGGTCCACCACCACCAGAATCACAGTCTTCCCCGAGGAACGAGGCAGGTCCGTTATAAAGTCCATGGACAGATGTGTCCAAGGACGGGAAGGAATGGGTAAGGGAAGGAGAGGACCTGATGGCCGTGAATGAGGGACTTTGGCACGAGCGCAAGTCTCGCAGGCTGCCACAAAACCCTCAAGCGACTTACGAAGCGCAGGCCACCAGAATCTCCGAGCGATCAGATCCAGTGTGGCTCTTGCCCCCGGGTGCCCAGCAAGGTCCGTATCGTGGTGTTCCTTAAAAATCTTGTGTCTTAAAGTGAGAGGCACAAACAACCTCCCAGGAGGACAAAGATCAGGAGCCTCTGACTGGGCTGCCTGCACCTCTGCCTCCAATTCAGAAAAAAGAGCAGAGACCACCACACCCTCAGCCAAAATGGGACCCGGGTCTTCAAAATTCCCGCCTCCCGGAAAACAACGTGACAGGGCATCTGCCTTCACATTCTTAACTCCAGGGCGGAACGTGACACCAAAATTAAACCTAGAAAAGAACAAAGACCATCTGGCCTGTCTCGGGTTCAGACGCTTGGCTGACTCCAAGTAGGCCAGATTTTTATGGTCAGTAAATACGGTAATAGGGTGTCTGGCTCCCTCTAGCCAATGGCGCCATTCCTCAAAAGCCAACTTGATGGCCAACAATTCCCTATCTCCCACATCGTAATTTCTCTCTGCGGAGGAGAGTTTTTTCGAGAAAAAAGCACACGGTCGCCATTTGGCAGGAGAGGAACCCTGAGACAAGACCGCCCCCACACCCACCTCAGAAGCATCAACCTCAACTATGAAGGGTAAAGAAATATCAGGTTGCACCAAGATGGGAGCGGAAGCAAAACTCTCCTTGATATTAGAAAAAGCCTTACGCGCCTTGTTGAGGAAGGGTTGAGACGTATGCATATATATCCATGCATGCCTGCAAACACGTGCGGGCATATATGGTATATATGTGCATACATTAACCACAGCATCATGGGACGATGTGCGCAGATGTGCCCAGCATCTGCGCACGTCTGCCCATGGTGATCCCCAGGGGCTCATGGTGGCCCCTGTGGGAAATATGTGCCTCCTTTAGACCATGCCCCGTATAATATACAGGTCCTTCTAAAAAAATTAGCATATTGTGATAAAGTTCATTATTTTCTGTAATGTACTGATAAACATTAGACTTTCATATATTTTAGATTCATTACACACCAACTGAAGTAGTTCAAGCCTTCTATTGTTTTAATATTGATGATTTTGGCATACAGCTCATGAAAACCCAAATTTCCTATCTCAGAAAATTAGCATATTTCATCCGACCAATAAAAGAAAAGTGTTTTTAATACAAAAAAAGTCAACCTTGAAATAATTATGTTCAGTTATGCACTCAATACTTGGTCGGGAATCCTTTTGCAGAAATCACTGCTTCAATGCGGCGTGGCATGGAGGCAAGCAGCCTGTGGCACTGCTGAGGTGTTATGGAGGCCCAGGATGCTTCGATAGCGGCCTTAAGCTCATCCAGAGTGTTGGGTCTTGCGTCTCTCAACTTTCTCTTCCCAATATCCCACAGATTCTCTATGGGGTTCAAGTCAGGAGAGTTGGCAGGCCAATTGAGGACAGTAATACCATGGTCAGTAAACCATTTACCAGTGGTTTTGGCACTGTGAGCAGGTGCCAGGTCGTGCTGAAAAATGAAATCTTCATCTCCATAAAGCTTTTAGGCAGATAGAAGCATGAAGTGCTCCAAAATCTCCTGATAGCTAGCTGCATTGATCCTGCCCTTGATAAAACACAGTAGACCAACACCAGCAGCTGACATGGCACCCCAGACCATCACTGACTGTGGGTACTTGACACTGGACTTCAGGCATTTTGGCATTTCCCTCTCCCCAGTCTTCGTCCAGACTCTGGCACCTTGATTTCCGAATGACATGCAAAATTTGCTTTCATCCGAAAAAAGTCCTTTGGACCACTGAGCAACAGTCCAGTGCTGCTTCTCTGTAGCCCAGGTCAGGCGCTTCTGCCGCTGTTTCTGGTTCAAAAGTGGCTTGACCTGGGGAATGCGGCACCTGTAGCCCATTTCCTGCACACGCCTGTACACAGTGGCTCTGGATGTTTCTACTCCAGACTCAGTCCACTGCTTCCGCAGGTCCCCCAAGGTCTGGAATCGGTCCTTCTCCACAATCTTCCTCAGGGTCCGGTCACCTCTTCTCGTTGTGCAGCGTTTTCTGCCACACTTTTTCCTTCCCACAGACTTCCCACTGAGGTGCCTTGATACAGCACTCTGGGAACAGCCTATTCGTTCAGAAATTTCTTTCTGTGTCTTACCCTCTTGCTTGAGGGTGTCAATGATGGCCTTCTGGACAGCAGTCAGGTCGGCAGTCTTACCCATGATTGCGGTTTTGAGTAATGAACCAGGCTGGGAGTTTTTAAAAGCCTCAGGAATCTTTTGCAGGTGTTTAGAGTTAATTAGTTGATTCAGATGATTAGGTTAATAGCTCGTTTAGAGAACCTTTTCATGATATGCTAATTTTTTGAGATAGGAATTTGGGGTTTTCATGAGCTGTATGCCAAAATCATCAATATTAAAACAATAAAAGGCTTGAACTACTTCAGTTGGTGTATAATGAATCTAAAATATATGAAAGTCTAATGTTTATCAGTACATTACAGAAAATAATGAACTTTATCACAATATGCAATTTTTTTTAGAAGGACCTGTATATATGGCTGTGGCCCCTTATGACATATATATATATATATATATATATATATATATGCCCCTTGTATATGTGTATATATATTATCAGGAGGACATATATGTGTATCTGCCATGGCTCTCCCCCAGGTGTGTGTATATATGCACACACCTATATATAATCCTGATGGATTTCAGCCAAGAGGAAGAGATCATACAACGTCTTCGGGAGACGGAGAAGCAAGCCACCATTCAACTCACCCATGACAGAACAAAGATTATCGCGGTTGCCACAGCATTGGACAAGGACTCAAAGGTTTCGTGGTGGGAGAGTCTTTTCGGATACAGTCCTAAGGCAACGTCATTTTTCAATTTATTGATACACCCGGTGATAGTGCTTCTGGTTCTGGTTGGACTCATGTACCTTGGACTATGGTGGATGTATCGGAGAGTCAAGAGACTAACGGACCAACTAAACCAGAACCAGACGGCACTTCATGAAGTCAACCGCCGAAGGCCCAGGGCTTGACTTCACAAGAAGTCCTGAGGCCTAATCACCCAAAGGACAGGACAATTGGACGGAACTCTTGGGTTGGGGGGGGGGGGGGGGGGTTGGGGGTTATTGTGTAAATAGGTGGTGTGAATGGGGATAGAATAGGGCACGATAGGGACAGGCCCCTCTGGTTGCCATTTGCCACTTTGACCCCTGAACGGTAAGGATCATGAGGGAAAACCTGGATGTGTAGTGTAACGGAGGTATTCCCGTTGTTAGAATTTAGGTACCGTGACATCACCTCTATTGAAGAAAGATCTGACCTGCCTCGTAAAGACCGATTCAGCTGTCCATGGGAGAACCGCACCCATCCTTCGATCAAGATGGAACAAGACATGACGCAAAATGGAGACTGAGACTGTAAGGGTGGACCCACTCCAGATTCCTTGGGCGTGGACGACACCTGAAGATCGGCAGCAATTGCCGAGAGACAGCGAGGGTGTGGTCATTCTAAACTTCAGGAGTGACCGACACCGGAAGAATGAGAGAAAGACCAGTCAAAGACTGCGAGGTACAAGCCACTCCGGAAGTCCAGAAAGAGATGACAGTAGGAGGGGCTAACACCGTAACAATCAAGGCAGAAGAGTTCCTGGGAAAAGAAGACGACGGTGTATCCTGTGGATGGAGGAGTCGGTTACAGTGAAGGGCAGGTCAAAGGAAGTCGTTGGGTTAGATGATGTCTAGGTACCTAAGAGACAGGGTGCACTCCGGTTTTCCTGGACCATCACCGAGGATGGGGTTGAAGGGGACAAAGATGCCTCCACCCTTCCCCCCCCCCAAGATATTGTCGTATTTCCGACAACAGGGGGATTGTTGAGGAAGGGTGGTAGATATGCATGCCTACTGGGGCATACATATATATATGTATTTGTGGTGCATAATCCCCTCAGAGGGCGATGTGCGCAGATGTGCCCAGCACCTGCGCCCATCTGCCTCTGATATTCCCCAGGGGCTCATTCATGCCCCTGTGGGGATTGATATATATGTTCCCCCTTGATATATATATGCCCCCTTGATATGTACCCCCTTGATATTGCCCCCTTTGATAAATATATGCCCCCATATGTACTGTCCGTTCATATATGCTTATAGATGTGCCCCAAGCATCTATAGGCATATATGCCGGAATCATGCTGCCTGCTGGAGGGGTGGAGGAGACCGACAGTTGGACAATCATGTCCAGCGTCGGCCTCTACAAAGGACAGAGGATCAATGAGATCCTCTGCCCTTTGTCACCATCTCCGATCACGCCGGAGATGGTACGCCTAACAGAGACATGGGAACAAAGAGTTCGGCGGCAAAAGGGGGACTGCGAGCGGGCGCTGCCAAGTTTAAATAGGCGGGCGGCGCTCCGCTCAGCAGTCGGAGAGACCACCGGGCAGGACATCATCCCCTGGACTGACGAGCCCCCCTGGACAACGAGCAGACCCTAAGTATCGCTATTAACCCCCCACTATCCCACCAACGAAACCCCATTAACCCCCCACTATCCCACCAACGAAACCCCATTAACCCCCCACTATCCCACCAACGAAACCCCATTAACCCCCCACTATCCCCTATTAAGCCCCCCCACTATCCCACCAACGATTAACCCCTGCCATACCCCCATTATATTAACCCCTGCCATACCCTCATTCCCCTGGTATTAACCCCTGCCATACCCTCATTCCCTTGGTTCCCCTGATTAACCCCTGCCATACCCTCATCCCCTGGTAACCCCTGCCATACCCTCATTCCCTTGGTTCCCCTGATTAACCCCTGCCATACCCTCATTCCCTTGGTCTGATTCCCCTGATTAACCCCTGCCATACCCCCATTCCCTTGGTTATCACCCCTGCATTGGTTTGTGGTCTGCTTTACCCCAGCACGACCACCGTTAACCCTCGTCGTGCCCCCTAGGGATAGAATATTAGTCAGGTGGGTGGGTTGTTAATGTTACTTGGATGTGTGAATTGTCTAGTTAGTTTATGGGTGGAATTGGGAACGTGTAGTGTAGTTGAGTACTCTATATTTAGTGTTGTGTAGTCAGTATTGTGTGCGTAGTGTATTGTTGTAATAAATACCGTAACATTTGTACCCTTTGTGTAGTGTGTATTTGTTAGCTGTAGTAAGTAAGGCGCATGCAGCTAGTATAGTGATTAGTGTAAAGTATAGCGAAAAATATTGTTGTTATATAAAGGTATAAATAGGCGGAGTCTTCACTAGACGGCCCCTCCTATTTAGGAATATTAATTACCAATATTCGCATAATATTAGTGATTAATATTCCCCCTTTACACGCCTCTACTGACCA
Source organism: Bufo gargarizans (assembly GCF_014858855.1). Lineage (NCBI taxonomy): Eukaryota > Metazoa > Chordata > Amphibia > Anura > Bufonidae > Bufo > Bufo gargarizans. The sequence continues at coordinate 415,183,491 of NC_058080.1, read as the reverse complement.
AGAAGAAAAATCTACCCCCTTTCTGGTCATATCAGTGAGAGGTTTAACAATAGAGGAATAATTCAAAATAAACTTCCTGTAATAATTGGCAAAGCCCAAAAAACGCATCAGCGCCTTCTGATTCTCAGGAAGCTCCCACTCAAGCACAGTGCGGACCTTCTCTGGGTCCATGCGAAAACCAGAAGCGGAGAGAAGAAACCCCAGAAATTGAATTTCTGGAACCGCAAACACACATTTTTCCAGTTTCGCATATAATTTATTCTCCCGCAGGATGAGCAAGACCTGACGTAAATGTTCCTTATGAGTTTTGAAATCAGGAGAAAAAATCAAAATGTCATCTAAATACACTAATACAAATTTTCCCATCAAATGATAAAAAATGCTGTTCACGAAATGCTGAAAAACGGCTGGGGCATTCATCAAACCAAAAGGCATAACCAAATTCTCAAAATGGCCCTCAGGGGTATTGAAAGCCGTCTTCCATTCGTCTCCTTCTCTGACCCTGACCAGGTTGTATGCCCCTCTTAGATCTAATTTGGAAAATACTTTAGCCCCAACCACCTGGTTAAACAGGTCCGGGATCAGAGGAAGCGGATAAGGGTCACGAATAGTGATACTGTTCAGCTCCCTGAAATCCAGACAAGGTCTTAAAGAACCATCTTTTTTCTTAACAAAGAAAAAAACAGCGGCAACAGGTGACTTCGAGGGTCGTATGTGTCCTTTTCTCAGACTCTCAGAGATATAAGCACGCATAGCGATCCTCTCAGGTTGGGAAAGATTGTATAAACGAGATTTAGGCAGTTTGGCGCCTGGGATGAGATTAATAGGGCAATCGTACTCCCTGTGCGGGGGCAAATCCTGAACTCCACTCTCAGAGAAGACATCCGAAACCTCAGAGAGAAAAGATGGTACAGTCTTAGTAGCAACCTCAGAAACAGATGTCGTGAGGCAATTCTCTCTGCAAAAGTCACTCCAACCATTTATTTGCCTCGCTTGCCAATCAATGGTGGGGTTATGTTTAGTGAGCCAGGGTAGCCCCAACACTAGGGGAGTAGGCAAACCGCTAAGGACGAAACATGACACATCCTCAACATGAGCATCACTCACAATTAAACGGATATTGTGAACTATGCCCTTTAATGATTTCTGAGAAAGTGGAGCGGAATCAATAGCAAAAACAGAAATATCCTTTCCCAAAGTGCGCACCTGGAAACCATGAGTTATTGAAAATTGATTATTAATGAGATTGACAGCTGCTCCACTATCCACAAAAATCTCACAAAAAATGTTCTTGCTCTCTAGCTCCACCCTAGCCGGCAGGACAAAACGGGAACTACAAGCAAACGGAAAACCTTCAATTTCCGCCTCAACCCTGCCAATAGTAACAGACGGAACATTTTTAAAAGATTTTTTCCTCTTTATTACTCCCAGAAAACTGCCTGAATCTCCTAGAGGGACAAACGTTTGCCAAATGATTTATACCTCCACAACAAAAACAAACCCTTCCATGCGAGCTGAATCTTCTATTGTCAGAAGCAATCAACCCCAGCTGCATGGGCTCCTGCTCAGAAGGGGCTGACAGCGACTGAGACCCCTGCGCACAGAATGGGACCGCTGCACTGTCCTGGGACTGAGTATGACAGGAAGGGGACATCTCTCCTCTCTCTCTAAGACGCCTGTCAATACGAATGGCCTGAGACATAGCAGAGTCCAAAGAAATAGGCCTCTCATGAAAGGCAAATGCATCTTTCAATCCCTCTGAAAGACAATGGCAAAATTGACTTCGGAGTGCAGCATCATTCCAACCAGTATCAGCTGCCCATCTCCGAAATTCTGAGCAGTATATTTCTGCGGATTGTTTACCCTGGCATAATAGACGTAGTCTAGACTCAAAGAGGTTAACGGGTGCCGCGCTAAATTATGAAGCAGTATACGGGATCAAGAACCAGAATACAACGTGCCAAATTCGTATGATGCACAAGCGAAAAATTCCAAATCCATAAACAATAGTATACAGGCGGATCTCACACTTCCATATATACCATGCGAAGATTTTCAGCAACCTGTTACTCAGCTGCACATATATGAAGACGGCTGTCTTACGTCTTCCAGTTCACATGCGAAGGAATGGATGTCCGCCTGCAATATGCGATGAAATCTCCCTTTGGAGTAACAATCACACGAAAAGCTTGATCCGAAACAGCCCGGATTACCCTAGTAAAGGACAGAAAAAGATTGCGCAATACCCTCGGGATTTAAAAGTAGGAATACTTTATTCTACTTACAAAAAGCAAGTTTTCACAAGCATGTAAAATACCCGACCCGGGTTTCGCACTTAGCTTCGTCAGGGGCTGCAATCCAAATGCCGCCAAAGGTCAACACATATGTAGCAGTCATTGACCCCGGAACAAGTACGGACTTCCGTTTGTCCGGCAAAATGTTTAAACATTTGTTTAAAAAATAAATACTAAAATTGCCAAGTTAGGTTCTGAAGACACATACACTTAGCAAAATACAATAAAATACAATAAAATACACCAAACTAAAATAGTATTAAACAAAATTGAAAGACTTGCGTAATATAATAAAACATCTAAAATAATAATATTTTTTGATTAAACCATACAGACAGATTTTATATCCCACTCAATATTATGTCCATTTGGCTGCAATGTATTCATATCATAGATCCATTGCGCCTCCCTTTTATTAATCTGTGTGGCAGGATTACCTCCACGCCAGTGACGTTTCACCAATTCTACACCACAAAACTTTAGACCCGTAGGGTCTCTCTGATGGAACCTCTTGTAGTGTGCAGAGACACTATGAGTCTCGAGTCCTTTTTTAATATTTTTAATATGTTCGCCAACTCGAACCTTTAACTTTCTCAGTGTTCTTCCAATATACTGGAGACCACACGGGCACTCCAGTGCATAAATGACTCCCATTGATTCACATGAGATATTACCACTGATTTTTTTAGAGATAGAGTTGGAGGCAGACACAATATCATCTTTTCTAATCATTTTTTTGTCTTCTCTTGAGCGGTTTCTGCAACATGGACAGAAGCCGCACCAAGTGAAGCCGTTACGCAATTTCGATATGCCAGAAGACTCTCTCACATAACTGTGCACAATACGGTTTCTGACAGTGGGGGCTCTTTTAAAAATAAAGGGCGGTTTTTGGGGAATGAGTTCACCTATAACTGGATCATTTCGCAAAACTTTCCAGTTATTTTGGATTATTCTTTTAATATGGGGGCAATTAATAGAATAGGTGGTTGAAAAAGCAAACTTATATTTTTCTTGAATCTGTATTTTTTCTTCCGTAGACACTTTCTTTTTGATAGTACCCAAATTTTCCAACTTAATTTCTTCCTTTTGATTCAACAGGACTTCCTTTTTATATCCCTTTTCTACAAATCTATTTATTATGATGTCACTTTGTGTCTCATAATCTTCAATACTGGTACAATTTATTTTTATACGTTTCAATTGTCCCTTCGGCACATTACAAATCCATGGTTCATGATGGCAACTATTTCTTTCAATATAACCATGATAGTTTTTTTTCTCCAGGTGTCGGGAGTGGCGATGGGTGCGAAATTCGCACCCAGTTTCGCCAATCTGTTTATGTCTTACTGGGAACAGTCTAATATAGACCCGATTATTAAAGTTGAGATGGAGGGTGGTAGCCTCCAACTCTGGAGGAGATATATAGATGACTGTATCGGCATTTGGTATGGAACGGAGATAGGGTTAATGGGGTTTATTTCTCAAATTAATACAAATAAGTGGAACATTCATTTCACCCATGATGTTAGTAAAAACAGCATACATTTTTTGGATCTGGAGATTAGGGTGGATGAAAAAAAGATAAAAACTGTCACTTATTTTAAACCCACTGACCGCAATGGTTATATTGAAAGAAATAGTTGCCATCATGAACCATGGATTTGTAATGTGCCGAAGGGACAATTGAAACGTATAAAAAGAAATTGTACCAGTATTGAAGATTATGAGACACAAAGTGACATCATAATAAATAGATTTGTAGAAAAGGGATATAAAAAGGAAGTCCTGTTGAATCAAAAGGAAGAAATTAAGTTGGAAAATTTGGGTACTATCAAAAAGAAAGTGTCTGCGGAAGAAAAAATACAGATTCAAGAAAAATATAAGTTTGCTTTTTCAACCACCTATTCTATTAATTGCCCCCATATTAAAAGAATAATCCAAAATAACTGGAAAGTTTTGCGAAATGATCCAGTTATAGGTGAACTCATTCCCCAAAAACCGCCCTTTATTTTTAAAAGAGCCCCCACTGTCAGAAACCGTATTGTGCACAGTTATGTGAGAGAGTCTTCTGGCATATCGAAATTGCGTAACGGCTTCACTTGGTGCGGCTTCTGTCCATGTTGCAGAAACCGCTCAAGAGAAGACAAAAAAATGATTAGAAAAGATGATATTGTGTCTGCCTCCAAATCTATCTCTAAAAAAATCAGTGGTAATATCTCATGTGAATCAATGGGAGTCATTTATGCACTGGAGTGCCCGTGTGGTCTCCAGTATATTGGAAGAACACTGAGAAAGTTAAAGGTTCGAGTTGGCGAACATATTAAAAATATTAAAAAAGGACTCGAGACTCATAGTGTCTCTGCACACTACAAGAGGTTCCATCAGAGAGACCCTACGGGTCTAAAGTTTTGTGGTGTAGAATTGGTGAAACGTCACTGGCGTGGAGGTAATCCTGCCACACAGATTAATAAAAGGGAGGCGCAATGGATCTATGATATGAATACATTGCAGCCAAATGGACATAATATTGAGTGGGATATAAAATCTGTCTGTATGGTTTAATCAAAAAATATTATTATTTTAGATGTTTTATTATATTACGCAAGTCTTTCAATTTTGTTTAATACTATTTTAGTTTGGTGTATTTTATTGTATTTTATTGTATTTTGCTAAGTGTATGTGTCTTCAGAACCTAACTTGGCAATTTTAGTATTTATTTTTTAAACAAATGTTTAAACATTTTGCCGGACAAACGGAAGTCCGTACTTGTTCCGGGGTCAATGACTGCTACATATGTGTTGACCTTTGGCGGCATTTGGATTGCAGCCCCTGACGAAGCTAAGTGCGAAACCCGGGTCGGGTATTTTACATGCTTGTGAAAACTTGCTTTTTGTAAGTAGAATAAAGTATTCCTACTTTTAAATCCCGAGGGTATTGCGCAATCTTTTTCTGTCCTTTACTAGGGTAATCCGGGCTGTTTCGGATCAAGCTTTTCGTGTGATTGTTACTCCAAAGGGAGATTTCATCGCATATTGCAGGCGGACATCCATTCCTTCGCATGTGAACTGGAAGACGTAAGACAGCCGTCTTCATATATGTGCAGCTGAGTAACAGGTTGCTGAAAATCTTCGCATGGTATATATGGAAGTGTGAGATCCGCCTGTATACTATTGTTTATGGATTTGGAATTTTTCGCTTGTGCATCATACGAATTTGGCACGTTGTATTCTGGTTCTTGATCCCGTATACTGCTTCATAATTTAGCGCGGCACCCGTTAACCTCTTTTCCACTTTGTATTAAGGACTTTGAACCTGTCCTATTAAGGGCACCGCGGATCCACACCTACCAATTTGTTTCTGTCTGTAGTCTAGACTCAGCCAGAGCAATACGATCCGGATCATTATATATCTGACCCAGGGCTAAAAAGAATTCATCCACTGAACGGAGAGGCCGTGCCCCCTCCGGCAGCGAAAAGGCCCAAGACTGAGCGTTACCCCTGAGCAGCGATATAATGATCCCCACCCTCCATTCCTCATCACCAGAGGAATGGGGAAGAAGGCGAAAATGGAGTTTGCAAGCCTCTCTAAAACGCACAAAATTCTCACTACCCCCGGAGAACGTATTCGGGAGCGAGATCTTAGGCTCAGAACAAACTCCATGAACGCAAGCTGAACCGGTCACTTGAAGCTGAGAAAAAGTCTTACGGAGATCAGCTACCTCCAATGAAAGACCCTGGAAGCGTTCAGCCAAAAGTGAAACCGGATCCATGCTTGAGACGGTTTTGGGCGGCTTATAATGTCACGGACGGTGTACAGGAAACAAGACAAAGCAACATGCATATATGAGTCACTGGATCCAAAGCTAAGGAACCAAAAGGGAGACCCCTGCACAAGACCTGAGACTTTCCCTGGCTGCTCAGCCTATGCAAAGATCCCAGAGGTGGATGGTTGCATATCCACGTACCTCGACTATATAACCCCTGAACACACTACAATAGTGAGGGGACACGACCACCGGCTCCCAGACACGGAGGGAGTCAGGGTCACCTGGGATCCAGCAAACAGAAAATAACAGATAAATGTTCAGCACTTAACTTTGTAGCAGACTGGAAAACAAGATCAGCATGCACACACACTCCAGGAAGTAGTATAAGCCGCCCAGTAATGCATTATGGGGAGGAATTTAAAGGGAAGCAATCAGTCCAACTACATGACAGCTGAGAGAGGCTAACGAGATGAGGAACTGAACATCACAACAAAGAAACTCAAGGAGGAGGTTCTGAAAGGCTTCTGTCAGAGCTTCTCAGCTGTCTGGTTGTGACAGTTGGCCCTTCTTTTCAGGACCTCTGCAATTCGACTGGGCATGCTCTCAATCAACTTCTGGGCCAATTCCTGACTGATAGCAACCCATTCTTTCAGAATCACTTCTTGGAGTTTGTCAGAATTAGTGGGTTTTTGTTTGTCCACCCGCCTCTTGAGGATTGACCACAAGTTCTCAATAGGATTAAGGCACTTTTGCCTTATGGCACGGTTCTCCATCGTGCTGGAAAATGCATTGTTCTTCACCAAACTGTTGTTGGATTGTTGGAAGAAGTTGCTGTTGGAGGGTGTTTTGGTACCATTCTTTATTCATGGCTGTGTTTTTGGGCAAAATTGTGAGTGAGCCCACTCCCTTGGATGAGAAGCAACCCCACACATGAATGGTCTCAGGATGCTTTACTGTTGGCATGACACAGGACTGAGGGTAGCACTCACCTTTTCTTTTCCGGACAAGCCTTTTTCCTGATGCCCCAAACAATCGGAAAGAGGCTTCATCAGAGAATATTACTTTGCCCCAGTCCTTAATGACAGCAATGAAATGCAGTGGAAAGGTTTTTTGGGATTAAGTTAATTTTCATGGCAAACAAGGACTATGCAATTCATCTGATCACTCTTCATAACATTCTGGAGTATATATAAAATTGCTTTTATAAAAACTTAAGCAGCAACTTTTCCAATTTCCAATATTTATGTAATTCTCAAAACTTTTGGCCACGACTGTACAATCTCCTGCCACTGAGACAAGAGAGACCAGAACCGTATCTGTGTGTATATTGTCAAGAGTCTTCTACAGAGGCCAACTATCTGCTGAAAAGAATGTACATTGCTGATCATTGGTCCATGTAAAGGTGTGCCTTTCAGACATGTGTTTAGGCAGTTATTATTCTTGCTACAAATTTTGATCGAATTACCAGCAGTTTGCAATGAAGATCCAGATGGATGTAACCAGCTAGGTGTTTGTCCCTGCATAGTCTGACACTATGCATGCTGTCAGTGTCAGACTGTGCAGGGACACACACCAACCGGGAACACCCATGCGGACCTTTATTGCAAACTGCTGGTAATTCATTCATAACTTGTGGCAGAAAAAAATGAAGAAAAGACACAACACAGAGTCATTATTATTACATGGGGAATGCAAGTCGTTTTTAAAAGTGACATGTTAAAAGTCCTCTTTGAATGAGAGTTGATCGATTTGCCATATTGTCAATCGCCACCAAAAATCTGCCCCTGTAAACGGACCCTTACTACTTCGCCTTATCTAGGTCTCCAAGAGTACAAAAGAGTTCAGGTGGCCTATAATACAGGATGACATACATACGTAGCAACACGTATACTGATGGCGTCCTATTTATTGTGCTCATTGCAGATGCAAAACCGCCTGAATGACAGAACTCCAATATCAGTCGCTGAGGTGTAGGCTTACAGAAAACTAGTGCACGAGGCTGCTTGGAGAGTGTCAGAACAACTAATGTAATAGTAATACAGCCCTGAGAGTTCTCATTTAACATGAGGTTCGGTTGGCGCTCGCTGAGCAGATGTTGTAAATGTTTACATACGTTTCTTCAAAGCTTTGATCATTACGCTATCACTCTGCTTGTGCTCACAGGTGACTTATCGCTTGCAAATTAATTCACTGTGACAGTGTCTGATAAATGCTATAGGCTGAAATTCAATCAAGTGAAGCCCTGGGAATCGGCACACACCTTGGTTGCTTCTCTCGAAAGAAAAACAAAAACATTTCTGCTCTTTATCTCTGCGATTGTGACTCCGTAACACTACATAACACATTTTGCATTGTAAAGATGCAATAGAAAGTGAAGCTCTACATTTAAGTAACTTCTACTTTATAATGCTAGGTTTACACGGCCCGATGATCAGGCAGATTAACGGGGGTGAACGTTCCTGCTAATGCTCGTTTCCGACAATCTGCCCGTCTAAAGATGCAGCCGATCACCTGATGAGTGAGCGAAACGCTAGTTCATCGGGTGAAACTGTCGTTGTTGCAGGCAAGTAAATGATCATTTCTGGGCAGCATATATTGCTGTCTAAACAGCGATCTGTATTACTTATATCCTCTCACATGGCAGAGAAATCTTTGTGCTACCTCAGGCACCAATTCCCAGGAGCACTACAAACTGTACATGTATAATTATGCCACAGAAAATGCACACAGTGATATCGCTGCGCAGGAATCATTTGTAGGGTACATTCCATATTGCTGAATTTCTGTGGAAATTGTTTGCTAATTAATACAGTGATGCCACAGTGGATCACAATTTAGGGATAATGCACGAGGTGATGTCACAAAACATAGTGATGTTATAATATACTTTGTAGGTATAGGAAAGTATTACTGCACACAGTGATGTCCTATAAGTGTGCAAAGGGAGGTAATGCACCACCATGAATATAATGAACCAGAGTGCTACACAGCCATACAAAACATACAGTCAATATGAGAAAGAGAACTGTAGTATAGCTAAAAATAGTGAGCATGACTAATAGAAAACAAAAATCGTTATTTAGTCAATGTCCCCTACCATGCAAAAGGTAATCCCATAAAAAAATTTTAAATAACGAGAAGACACACAGGTGGGTGATATGGTATCATGATAAGTACCCTACCACAAACAATCCCCTGTATCATATCAATAGATCAAAACCCAGGATGACAGGGTATGTATAATACACAGATACAATACTGGTCAACATAAGTCTAATAAACGGATACCGTGAAAATAATACAAACAAATATACTCGTGTAGCCCGGGACAGGGGATGGTACAAGCAACCCCAGGGTAGAAGGATTTGGTGTTTGTTTCCCGCACAGGTTCTCAGTGCTCAATAGCAAATGGTTCGGGACCAACCAAGACCTGCTTCTATAGATGTAGGCATGGTACACACACCATTATTAGAACGCTATATGGCAGTTAACTTTGCCATTATTAGACCTATAATTCTATTATAAACTATATGCATCTTTTCAAGTCAACTCTGCCTATTGTAGCCTATTTTGCCAAATTATAATTTCATCATAAGAGAAAAATTGAATAATTTAGAGTAAATATGGACTTGCTATTTCATATAGCTAATTTTAATGTAGGATGACAGAAATATATAGCTGTAATAAAATACGGATGTGATTGAGCCAGGGGCGCAATTGCTGGATCGTCTCCTCTATCAACTCTAATGAGGTAGGGTACGCACTAGACTAGATTACAGTCACATAGTTACTGCTAATGGTAATATGGATAAACTTTCAGTGCATCTGGGGATTGGCCTGATATAAAATGTGATGCAACAACAATGATAAATCCTTTCTTTTTGCCCTACAGCAAATTTTCCCCATACTCAGGCAATTTTTTTTTCACCAACCTTTATAAATCAGCTCTCTGAGGATTTTTCAAGGTATCTCAAAATTGTAGAAAACATATTGAACACCTCCACTTGATTGCAGTCCCAATCTGCGGCATTCCAATCAATACATGAATAAAAAGTCTCCCATGAAACCTTCAAGAATCATCATCTAAACATTTGCGCTTGTGCTGAAACATGCCTCCAGCACAACACATTTTTATGACTTTCAGAAAATCACTGGCCTGCAAGCAAATTTCATAAAAAAGATTTTGTACATCTTTATCATTTCCATCAAGGCACAAAGTTCCTTTTGCCTCTGTTTATATGGAGCGCATTCACTAATTGCCATAGCCTGCAAGTATTATTTTTATCAAATATAAATCAGTCAAGAGGAAATCAAATAAGGATTTAGAATTCAGACCGAAGATTTACTATTAACTCATCTTCATTTCCTAGTATTTGCATACATAGGAACACATATACATAAAAGATATCTAGCATTTAGCGATAGGGTTAGACTTTCATACTGTATGTGTCTTTATATGTAGTGACCCATTCTCTGAACTGTATTATGGTTACTTTATCTGTTTAATGCATAGTGCCTAAAACAACCAGAATATACTTACAAACCCGACTCTACAGATGTAAAGTCTTATGGATATTCATTTTGCATTGCACCTTGCTGATATATTTTGATTGAACAATGTGAAAGGTTAATCATGGCTGAAAAGAACTGCGGATCATTGGCCAGGGTAAGAGGTCCACTGTTCAGCGTAGCACGTCACCCTTGTAAACAGGGAATATACTGGCAGCAATAATAGAAACGGATAGCAGCACAAACTGTTAGATGCAACTAAAAATATCTGTGAAGGTCCTTGAAGGGATTGTGCACCTTTGTGGCGGGGGGCAAACTCTCGCTCCTGGGTAGACCTGTGAAGAAAAGCATACTTACATGCTTCCAGCGCTGGCTCACACCTCCTTTGCTCCCAGGACTCGGATTCTCCGCTAGGCTCCATGGATGTAAACTTTATGTTTGTCGCTACTGCAGCCAATCGCTGGCAACATCGGTGACCTGTTCCTCTTGCGTCATGACGAATGGTTACGTGATGCAAGGAGAGTAGGTTACTACTGTGGTTAGCAATTGGCTGTGGTGGCATCAAATAGAAAGTTTACATCCAAGGAGCCCAGAGGAGCAGCCAACCTCCCCCAAAAGGTGCCCTTTAAATGAACACCAATTGCCATACTGTATGGTTGATCATTGCTCATTACACATGCAGAAAAGTGCCTCTGTAAAAAAAAAAATGAGAGTCCCCCATGATGAGAATGCAGGAGCCGTTTAGTTGTTACTGTAACCTAAGGCACACAGCGTTGTCGCTGCACAGGAATAATTCTTACAATTCTGCAAAACACAGACACCTTCCATGTGCATTCTGCATTTTTCTCACTCCTTTCAATAGAAATGGCTATTCTTGTCCAGAATAAGAATGAGATGTGTTCTATAATTTGCAGAATGGCCATAAAAAAAAAAATACGAATGCATGGCCCCATATGAAGGAATGAGTCAGTGTGCTATCTGCAAAAAATAGGGATAACACTCGCATGATTCCGCCATGTCTAGGTATATGAAATCACATTCATAATATCTAAATGTAAAATGTTTGAAAACTGTACCAAAAATAAAGGCACCATTACAGATGTGTGGATGCATCCACACAGGACAGGGTCATTGCAGATGTTCCAGAATTTTACAACACATAAAAAAACTGCACCAAATGGTGTGGATTTTGTCGTGGAATTCATATCGTAAATGCTGCACGTTTGCCACAGATTTCACCGTGCAGTGCAAATGGTGAATTCCGCAGTGATATTCCACAGCATCTCAGCTTATGCATTTATTTTTAAATATCCTCTGGCAATCAGGTTATGTGTGGATTATATTGCAGAAACTTTGTGCAGCCTGTGGATGGGATTTTTTTAAAATCCACTTGGCTGGTACTGTCTTTATGCTGCAGTTGTTCCAAGGTGGAACATTCACAGTAAATCTGCCATGTGTGAATGTACTGTTAGGCCTTGTCTACATTTCCATGTCAGTGTCATGTCCATTAAAAAAGCGTACGTGTTTCATCCGTGAAGATGTCTGTGAAAGATCCATGGTTGGTCCATGTGTCTGTTTTTACCATCCGTGTGTCATCCGTAATTCACAGACATTGCTCAGCTAAAAATTAATTTCCAAAGAATCTCCTATCAGTCTTCAGTGAAAAACAGACACAACATGGACACCACATGGATGCCATCTGTGTTGTGTCCATCTCATTCATAATTTTCTACGCCTGGTTTAGGCATAGAAAATGATCTAAATGTAAGACAGCTCAGATGCTGGCTTACATTTTGAACTGCCACTGGATGCGCTGAAGTTATGTAGTGGTCGGCCCCTCTTCATAACTTCGGCGGATCCACTGCCAGATATAGGGGTTTATTAAGACTGGCAGCTGTAACGCCCCAGAGGTGCATTACCACCTTTGCGCCTCACTACTGTCTCCTATGGTTAACCTAATGTCATCCTATGTATTCATTTCTAGGTTCTGCAAAATGTGTATTTATATTTCTTGTTATGTAACTGTTCAAGTGTGATATGCATGGTTTACCAGCAGGTGGCAGCAAACATGGCAGAGCTATTTTACCTAGGATGGAACTTTCTTTCCATTCTAACCCCCTCTGTGGTGTGGTGGGCGTGTCCCACTTGCTGGAGGGAGGGAGGGAGGAGTGTAGTTAGAGTCAGTCTAGCCTACCCCTTCTAGGGCAGAGGTCGAGTTTCGTTTACCTCCTCCTAGGGGTTAGGTGTGCAGCAGGTGCACGTCCCTGTTGGACGAGCCCTGCCTAGGCCAGCTAGAGCACCTTCAGTTCAGCTGCACCTGGAGGCCACAGCAAAGAGCCTCGGAAGCCAGGAATAAAGTTTCCCTAGACAAAGCTAGAGACAGACCACAGAAAGTGAAGTACAGCACGGGGATGAAGCTTTCTATAGCCAGCCTGTTAACCCAGCAGAACCAGAGAGCAACAGACGTAGCAGAGAGGAGTTTCTCTGCCACAGTTAATGCTAAAGCCTGCTGGTAACCAAGACAAAGCCTGAAACTGTTTTGAGAAGTGTTTAATGCAAAGTAAAGCAGTTATCAACTTCATCACAATGATCTGGACTCAATTTATTTCATCATCCCCTTCATCAACTATCCCTTTTTCTGCATCAGAGCCAATACCTGGGGTTCCAGCATACCCAGGTAGGAGCACCGTGACACGTGCAACACCATTAAGGAACATTTAGGCCACCCTACACCACTCTGGCATTCCTACACCTGGGTACCACCCACACCATTTCTTGTTGCTTAACTGCAACTGGTGTCTCGACAAAACAAGTAACTTTTCCCCTCTTAAAGGGACCCCTAGCCATGCTTATATTCATTGCAATTCAACAATTTGCAAATAAAAAAACTAAATGAAACAAAAAATAATAATAACACACTAGGAATGTTTACTATCATTATTATCTAAATTGAAATCAGTTCCTTGTCACATTCTGAATCTAGTGTGGATTAAGAATCGAGATGCACCTTCATGCTGAAATTCAACAAGATGCAGCCCAGTTAGTAGAAAAACAAGTCAAAGCTGACAGTTGTTGTGATGTTTAGTGAGTAGTTTATGTTTCATACAGATCGGAAATATTTTCCCAAAATGTGTCAGCGGCAGAAGCCAAAATATCAGGTACTAAATAAAGGTCAAATGGATATGAATTCACCAAATGCCATCTGCTGGTGGAAAATATATCGCAATGTATATCATTCAGCAACACAGCATCCTGTGAGACTGATTGCATGCAATTACAGTACACGTAAGTTATGTGCTGCTTTTAAAGTCCATTGGAGATTTGTCATGATTCTTGTTTTTTGGAACCTCTATTTACTTTATTTTTATGCATTATCCTTTCTTTACAATTACCAACATTTTTCAGAGCATGCACTCATACATGAGAACGATGGGACTCTTATCTCTACCCCTAATCCCCTGACACATTGCAAAAGAATTGCTTTAGGCCTCATGCCGCCTTTATCTGTGACCCTACTGCGCCTCTGTATGCTCCCAACTTACATATAGTGTAATAATCGTCTTAGTATGATTTTATAAAATAGATCTGAGCCCAACTGTAGCATCTCCACCGTGACCAGTCAGCCTTAGAGGCTTACAAATTATTATGTGCAGAAGAATATTTTTGACACGCTATAAAACTGATCATATTGTCATAAAAAGTTATCATGTATGGCCTCTTCATTGACTTTTATGCGTAGTCCCCCTGAAATGTCTTACGGTTAGAGTTACACACGCAACATATAAAATCGGCGGTGTGCTGTAGTATAAGTCAATCAGCTGGCACGTAGCTCATAATGCTGTGCTTTTATGAAGACAGATGACACTTGCGGGTGACTGGAATTCCCTTCCATTGTGCAGCTCCACAATCCAAGTCTTTAGATGAAACATAAAATCTCTGTCAAACAAAAAGAACGCAGGGTGATCTTTTAAAAACAAAGATTAAGTTAAAATGTCCTGAGTTTTATAGCCGAGCCTGCAGCAGACCACACGTAATTCTAGTATAGACAGCCTGATGAACTAAAAGCAGACACTTGTAGAACTGCACTGTAAATGTATTTATTAAGGATCTCTGTACACAACATTTCTTTAGTTAGAGGAACTGCACATGGCCCACTTACAGTGCAATGTACAGGCTACTGCCAAAAGCCTCTGAAAGATGTGTGTGTACAGCATCCAATGTATTTAAACATGTCCACCATACCTTTCCTCGTAATTGGTTAAAGAGCATCTGTCAGCATGATCAACCCTATTAAACCATCATTAACCAACCATGCTGATTACAATGATACCTTTTCTATGTCTGTAGGCATATCCGTTACCGGGATATCAGAATTTTCAATAATATGTAAACAAGCTGGTTTGGGAGCACCAAGGGGCCTTACTGAGCCCTTGGAGCACTGCCCTTGTAACACCCCACTGAACTGATTCACAGGGCTAGATGATCATTTACGGGAAAGACGTAATGCCCAGATCAGTGGTGTGTTACAAAAGCAGTGCTCCAAGGGCTTTAACTGGCCCCTTGATGCTTTAACCAGCTCATTTGCATATTACTAAAAATGCAGATATCTCAGCTATGGTTCAAGTACCACCTTATGACACAGTATGGCAAACTTACATTATATATATATATAAAATATGGGCATTTTGTCCAACGCATCACAAAATATTTTGAGGCAAGAGGAACAGTAAGGAAGGACAGACGTGTACATATTCCTTAGTCTTTTATTTAGATTATATCTATGAATAAACTAGTGATCAAAGGTAAAGATACATTATAACTCCTTCAATTACAAAGCCGTGTGAGGGGTTGTTTTTTGTGGGAGCGATTTAATTTAATGCCACTATTTAGTGTACCATATAATGTATTGTTAACCTCTTCTACCCCAGAGGATTTTTTGCCTTTGCATTTTCGTTTTGCACTACTCGCCTTCTGATATCTTTTTTATTTTTCTGTTCACATAGCAGTACGAGGGCATGTTTTTTGCGGGATAAGTTGTACTGTCCAATGCCACCATTTCTAATTGCATAGAATGGGAAGTTGTAAAAAAAATTCCAAATGTGGTGGAATTGGAAAAAATATATATTTTGCCACAGTTTTATGTTGGTATTATTTTACAGCGTTCATTATGCAGTAAAACTGACTTATTATCCTCATTCTCCAGGTCGTGGTATCCAGGCGATACCACATATGTATAGTTTTAAAACTGAAAAAACGTGAAAAAAAATAGCTTATCATTTTCTGACCCCTATAACTTTTTTTGTAGTTATGTGTGCGGAGCTGCATAAGGGGAAATTTTTTGCGGTACGATCTATACTGTTCATTGATACTATTCTGGGGTGGGTACAACTTTTTGATCACTTTTTATTTAAAAATTTTTGTGGGAGAAGAAGCGACCAAAAAATGGCATATCGGCCAATTTGTGTAATGACCGACGTCACGCACAGGGAGGAAAACAGGGAAAGCCCTGCCCAAGGGAGAGGGAAAGGTGGTGACCCCTAACTCACCTTGCGGCTGGCACCTGACTGCCCTGACGTCCCTAGATGGGTTCCTCACCCATGCGGCGATCAAGTGCCTGAAACTTGGTTTCCCCTGAAATGATGGGATCGCTAGTCCGCACCACTGCACTAAGAGGGAAACACCAGGGAGAGGACAGACAAATACAGACAAACACATACACCCAGGTGGGCGACCACAGCAGTCCACAAAGGTCCAACAGGGATCCGGAGAGTAGCGTTCTGAATCAACAATCAGAGAACGCAGCAACACAGCTCCAGTGGGTCAGAATAGATGTCCAGGCAGGAAGCTCTATCTCTGGCAACCAGAGAAGTGTGAGAGAGGACTATAAGGAGGTTTGGGAGTGCTGGACAAGGAACAGCTGAGGAGAAGGAGCTACGGATCACTGAGTGAACCAAAAGGGTTTGCAAAGCAAACCCAGAAAGCTACCATAAGGAAAACAGCCCTATCTTAAATAGAGCGTGCAGCCAACCGCTGCGACTTCCTGACCCCGGGTATAACGGAGTCAGGCGTGGTTCTCGATACCCTCGTGACAGTACCCCCCTCTCTACGAGGGGCCTCCGGACACTCAGGACCAGGTCTCTCAGGATGAGAGGCATGAAAAACCCGAACTAGCCTGTCGGCGTTTACCTCAAACGCAGGAACCCACATTCTTTCCTCGGGACCGTAACCTCTCCAATGCACCAGATATTGAAGAGAGCGGCGGACCAGACGAGAATTAACAATTTTGGATATCTGAAATTCTAGATTACCATCCACGACAACAGGAGGGGGTGGCAGCGGTGATGGTTCTAGAGGTGGAACATATTTTTTGAGTAACGACTTATGAAAAACATTATGAATTTTAAAAGTCTGAGGTAACTCCAGGCGAAAAGCCACGGGGTCGATGATGGCTACAATTTTGTAAGGGCCAATAAACCTAGGACCCAGTTTCCAAGAGGGAACCTTCAATTTAATATTCCTAGTAGACAACCACACATAGTCATTTACTCCTAGGTCCGGACCTGGCGACCGTCTCTTATCAGCCATGCATTTGTATTTACCTCCCATATTTTTCAAGTTAGCTTGCACCTTCTGCCATACCGATGAAAGAGATGACGAAAAACGTTCCTCTTCGGGAACCCCAGAAGACCCCCCCCTCTTTGAAAGTACAGAATTGGGGATGAAAACCATATGCACCAAGAAATGGTGACTTACCAGTGGATTCCTGACGACGATTATTTATGGCAAACTCAGCTAACGGTAAATATGATGACCACAACTCTTGGTTTTCAGACACAAAACATCTTAGATATGTCTCAAGGTTTTGGTTGGTACGCTCAGTCTGTCCATTCGACTGAGGATGGAAAGCTGAGGAAAAGGACAAGTGTACCCCCAGACGGGAACAAAAAGCTTTCCAAAACTTAGAAATAAACTGGGTACCCCGATCCGAAACAACATCGGAGGGGACCCCGTGAAGCTTCACGATTTCACTGACGAATACCTGAGCAAGAGTCTTAGCATTAGGTAGTGCGGGTAACGCAATGAAGTGTACCATTTTGCTAAACCTGTCCACTACTACCAAAATAACTGTTTTACCCGCAGACAAAGGTAAGTCAGTGATAAAATCCATTGACAGATGTGTCCACGGTCTATTGGGAATGACGAGTGGTAATAGAGACCCTGCAGGACGTGTATGTGAAACTTTTGCGCGCGCACAGGTAGAACAAGAAGACACAAAATCCAATACATCCTGACGCAACCTTGGCCACCAAAAACGACGAGACAATAGCTCCAAGGTTGCTTTACTACCCGGGTGCCCAGCAAGTGCCGAATTATGATGTTCCTTTAATAATTCGAAACGTAGGTTCAACGGTACAAACAATTTCTCTGAGGGGCAAGAGACCGGGGCGCCCCCCTGGGCCTCTAACACCTTCCCTTCCAAAACAGAGTGTACCGCAGAGACAACCACTCCTCTTTGTAGAATGGGCACCGGATCACTCACATTACCCCCTCCAGGTAAAACAACGAGATAGTGCATCAGCCTTGGTGTTTTTTGCCCCAGGATGATAGGTAATCACAAAGTTAAACCTGGTAAAAAAATAGCGACCACCTAGCCTGTCTAGGGGTGAGACGCTTAGCTGATTCGAGGTACAGGAGATTTTTGTGGTCCGTAATCACAGTGACGGGGTGGACTGCCCCCTCTAAGAAGTGCCGCCACTACTCAGACGCAAGTTTAATAGCTAATAGTTCCCTATTGCCAATATCGTAGTTCTTTTCTGCTGCAGATAGTTTTTTAGAAAAGAAAGCACAAGGACGCCATTTGCCAGGAGACGGACCCTGAGACAGCACCGCCCCCACTCCCACCTCTGACGCATCGACTTCAACAATAAAAGGCTGAGAGACATCAGGTTGGACTAGTACAGGTGCTGAGGTAAACCTCTCTTTTAGAGAGGAAAAAGCAACTTTAGCGGCTTCAGACCATTTAGAAAAATCAGTCCCCTTCCTAGTCATGTCAGTAAGCGGTTTTACAATAAGTGAATAATTTTTAATGAATTTCCTATAGAAATTCGCGAAGCCCAAGAACCGTTGTAGTGCTTTGAGGTTCTCAGGAAGATCCCAATCTAAAATTGCCTGGACCTTCCTAGGATCCATATGGAAACCTGAAGCAGATAAAAAATAACCCAGGAATTGTATCTCCTGAACGGCGAAGACACATTTTTAAATCTTAGCATATAATTCATTCGTCCGTAGGACCTGCAGTACTGTCCAGTACAGTCTGACATGCACCTCATGTGTTTTCAGATCAAACGAATAAATTAAAATATCACCTAGGTATATTACCACAAACCTGCCGATTAGATGACTAAAAATGTCATTAACGAAATGTTGAAAGACGGCAGGAGCATTGGTCAGACCGAAAGGCATAACTAGATTTTCATAATGCCCCTCAGGGGTGTTAAACGCGATCTTCCACTCATCCCCCTCCTTAATACGAATCAGATTGTAGGCCCCCCTAAGATCAAGTTTGGAGAACCACCTAGCACCCGCAATCTGATTAAACAGGTCAGGAATGAGAGGAAGAGGGTATGGGTCTCGGATGGTTATCCGATTTAATTCACGAAAATCTAAGCAATGACGCAGGCCCCCATCTTTATTTTTAACAAAGAAAAACCCTGCAGCCACGGGTGAAGAAGAGGGTCTGATGTGTCCCTTAGCCAAGCTCTCGGAGATATAATCTTTCATGGCTTGTCTCTCTGGACCCGAAAGATTATATAACCTGGTCTTGGGTAATTTTGCGCCGGGAATAAGGTTAACCAGGCAATCATAAGGACGATGAGGTGGTAACTTCTGACAACCCTTTTCAGAAAAAACATCCTCAAAATCCGAAATAAATGTAGGTAGGGTAGTTATGGAGGCGACTAAGCAATTGCTATTTAAGCAATTTTATCTGCACTGCTCACTCCACTCCAATATCTCCCTGGCCTGCCAATCCACTACTGGATTGTGCGCTACCAACCAGGGAAGACCCAGCACTACCGGAGTGGGAAGCCCCTCCAGAACATAACCTGAGAGCATCTCGTTATGGTGGTCCCCTACCCGAAGGTGTAAATTATGAACGATGTGGGTGAGGTTTCTCTGAGACAGGGGAGCAGAATCAATAGCGAATATGGGAATGGGTCTCTGTAACGTACAGAGAGACAAACCCAAAGTGCGGGCAAAATGGGCATCTATCAAATTTACCCCTGCTCCACTGTCTAGAAAGAAAGAAATAGTCTCCGTCTTATCACCAAAAATAATAACCGCTGGCAACACAAATTGCGATGTACGTATGGAGGAGACGTATACCCCCCCGGCTGACATCCTCCACACAGCCTGGGGTTAGTAGTTTTTCCGACGGTCTTTTGTTTCTGAGGAAAGAAGGACAGACATTAATGAAATGACCCCTCTCCCCACAAAAAAAACAAACCCCACGCCTACGGCGAGCCTCAGGAGGACGGGCCTGACGAGTAGTTCCTCCTAGCTGCATAGGCTCGTCTAAGTCCGTACAGACTAACTGCTGCTTGGGAGGGGTTACCAATTTCTCCGGTTCTTTCAACCTGTCCCTAAGGCGTCTCTCTATACGGATAGAAAGGGACATAACCGCATCAAGGGAAAAGGGGGGTCTCATATAATGCAAGCACATCCTTAACCCTTTCGGATAACCCAGAGCAGAACTGACTCCTGAGAGCCGGGTCGTTCCATTGGGTATCCGTAGCCCACCTACGGAATTCAGAGCAATACTCCTCTACCGGCCGCTCTCCTTGTAAGAGTCTCCGTAATCTTGATTCAGCCAGTGCTACTCGGTCAGGGTCGTCATATATGAGACCCAAGGCCCCGAAAAACTCATCCACTGACCGAAGAGCCTGGGAATCAGTAGGTAAAGAGAACGCCCAGGACTGCGGGTCCCCCTGCAGCAGGGAAATAACAACCCCCACCCGCTGATCTTCATTACCAGAGGAGTAAGGGCGCAGTTTAAAATATAACTTACAGGCCTCACGGAATGTCAAAAACTTGTCCCTTCCCCCAGAAAATCTGTCAGGGAGAGGGACCTTGGGTTCCGCAACAACCTGGTTACCAGTAGCAACCGCTGGGCTTGCGGTCAGTTGTAATTGCTGCTGTTGCTGGAGGACCGACGCCTTCAATCCTACCACCTCCAAAGACAGGCCATGAAATTGTTTGGACAGAGCAGCAATTTGATCCATACTGGATTCTTAGTAGGTAAAAAAATGTTTTTTTTTTTTTTAAACCTACACAAAATAAGCGCCAGAGATAATGTAATGACCGACGTCACGCACGATCGCTAGTCCGCACCACTGCACTAAGAGTGTATTATTTTACAGCGTTCATTATGCAGTAAAACTGACTTATTATCCTCATTCTCCAGGTCGTGGTATCCAGGCGATACCACATATGTATAGTTTTAAAACTGAAAAAAAAAAGAAAAAACGTGAAAAAAAAAATAGCTTATCATTTTCTGACCCCTATAACTTTTTTTGTAGTTATGTGTGCGGAGCTGCATGAGGGGAAATTTTTTGCGGTACGATCTATACTGTTCATTGATACTATTCTGGGGTGGGTACAACTTTTTGATCACTTTTTATTAAAAAAATTTTGTGGGAGAAGAAGCGACCAAAAAATGGCATATCGGCCAATTTGTGTAATGACCGACGTCACGCACAGGGAGGAAAACAGGGAAAGCCCTGCCCAAGGGAGAGGGAAAGGTGGTGACCCCTAACTCACCTTGCGGCTGGCACCTGACTGCCCTGACGTCCCTAGACGGGTTCCTCACCCATGCGGCGATCACGTGCCTAAACCCTGGCTTTCCCTGAAATGAGCCCTAGATAGTGAACGGGCCGGTGGGATCGCTAGTCCGCACCACTGCACTAAGAGGGAAACACCAGGGAGAGGACAGACAAATACAGACAAACACATACACCCAGGTGGGCGACCACAGCAGTCCACAAAGGTCCAACAGGGATCCGGAGGGTAGCGTTCTGAATCAACAATCAGAGAATGCAGCAACACAGCTCCAGTGGGTCAGAATAGATGTCCAGGCAGGAAGCTCTATCTCTGGCAACCAGAGAAGTGTGAGAGAGGACTATAAGGAGGTTTGGGAGTGCTGGACAAGGAACAGCTGAGGAGAAGGAGCTACGGATCCCTGAGTGAGCCAAAAGGGTTTGCAAAGCAAACCCAGAAAGCTACCATAAGGAAAACAGCCCTATCTTAAATAGAGCGTGCAGCCAACCGCTGCGACTTCCTGACCCCGGGTATAACGGAGTCAGGCGTGGTTCTCGATACCCTCGTGACAATTTGACACTTTTTTGATTTCACCCTTTTCAGCATGGGATTAATACTTCTATATTTTGATAGTATAGGCTTTGTAAGAAGGAACAAGGAGCCGTCATTGACGGAAGATACGTGTCACCGAGGTTCCTGGCCTCGGTGAGGTAAGAACCGGATTTTTTCCTGAAGTGTCAGTTCTGTAGTGCAGTCTGACACTTCAGCTGTTAGTATGGCTGTACAGCCGATCTGGGCCGGTTCTTATTGGGAGCAGCCAAAGAGCAGGGTTCCCCACGGTTCCAGGCCGGGTTTTGGCTGGAATATAAAAACCCAGCCAGCATGTTCAGGTGGTGTGGATTATCCTCCATCTGCTAGTGGAGTGCTGGCAGTCTGGGTGTTGGAGCTTGAGGGTTTGGGGCTTGACTAAGCCTGCTACATTGTTTGTGGACAAAAGCACATGGACTACTGCTTCCTTCAAGGACTTATGTGCTGCAGCCTGGTGTGAACTAACACCAGACTCAAGGTGACAGTTTTTTTCTTGAAATTGTTATTTTGTCACTTTACGTCTGTGTGAATAAAACAGTGCACCATTTAAGTTAAAGACGTTGTCATTGCCTCTGTACTGCGTCCGCAAGCCTGTCTATCAGAGCAAATCCCCACAGCAGTTTTGCTTTTTTTTTATTTATTTTTTACATTTTCCATTCTCATTTTTGGGAAAGGGAACTATAACAAGCCATCATTAGATTACTATTGTCATAGACTCCAAAGCATTGGAGTCTATGATGATTTTGCTAGTTTCCTATGGAGCCCTATTACAGGTTCTGCAATCGGCATTACCGCCAGTCGCAGACATTAGCCGTGGATGCCTGCTGTATGAAACAGCAGACACCCTGTTGCTGTTGCGCCCGCTCCGCTAAGGAGTGGGCACCATCTTTAACCACCTCAGGACCGCCGTACGCAGGATTGCGTCCTGCCGGCGGTCCTGCTCTTCTGGGTGGACGCATATACGCGTCCTCCCGCGAGAGCCGAGATTTCCTGTGAACGCGCGCGCACAGGCGCGCGCGCTCACAGGAACGGAAGGTAAGCGAGTGGATCTCCAGCCTGCCAGCGGCGATCGCTCGCTGGCAGGCTGGAGATCCGAATTTTTTAACCCCTAACAGGTATATTAGACGCTGTTTTCATAACAGCGTCTAATATACCTCCTACCTGGTCCTCTGGTGGTCCCTTTTGTTAGGATCGACCACCAGAGGACTCAGGTAGGTCAGTACAGTCCCACCAAACACCACACTACACTACACTACACCCCCCCGTCACTTATTAACCCCTTATAAACCCCTGATCACCCCATATAAACTCCCTGATCACCCCCCTGTCATTGATCACCGCCCTGTCATTGATCACCCCCCTGTCAGGCTCCGTTCAGACGTCCGCATGATTTTTACGGATCCGATCCATGTATCCATGGATCCGTAAAAATCATGCGGACGTCTGAATGGAGCCTTACAGGGGGGTGATCAATGACAGGCGGGTGATCACCCATATACACTCCCTGATCACCCCCTGTCATTGATCACCCCCCTGTCATTGATCACCCCCCTGTCAGGCTCCATTCAGACGTCCGCATGATTTTTACGGATCCGATCCATGTATCCATGGATCCGTAAAAATCATGCGGACGTCTGAATGGAGCCTTACAGGGGGGTGATCAATGACAGGCGGGTGATCACCCATATACACTCCCTGATCACCCCCTGTCATTGATCACCCCCCTGTCATTGATCACCCCCCTGTCAGGCTCCATTCAGACGTCCGCATGATTTTTACGGATCCGATCCATGTATCCATGGATCCGTAAAAATCATGCGGACGTCTGAATGGAGCCTTACAGGGGGGTGATCAATGACAGGCGGGTGATCACCCATATACACTCCCTGATCACCCCCCTGTCATTGATCACCCCCCTGTCATTGATCACCCCCCTGTCAGGCTCCATTCAGACGTCCGCATGATTTTTACGGATCCGATCCATGTATCCATGGATCCGTAAAAATCATGCGGACATCTGAATGGAGCCTTACAGGGGGGGGGGTGATCAGTGACAGGGGGGTGATCACCCTGAGTACCCTGATCACCCCCTGTCATTGATAACCCCCCTGTAAGGCTCCATTCAGACGTCCGCATGCGTTCTGTGGATCCGATCCATGTATCCATGGATCCGTAAAAAATCATGCGGATGTCTGAATGGAGCCTTACAGGGGGGGTGATCAGTGACAGGGGGGTGATCACCCTGATTACCCTGATCACCCCCTGTCATTGATAACCCCCCTGTAAGGCTCCATTCAGACGTCCGCATGCGTTCTGTGGATCCGATCCATGTATCCATGGATCCGTAAAAAATCATGCGGATGTCTGAATGGAGCCTTACAGGGGGGGTGATCAGTGACAGGGGGGTGATCACCCTGATTACCCTGATCACCCCCTGTCATTGATAACCCCCCTGTAAGGCTCCATTCAGACGTCCGCATGCGTTCTGTGGATCCGATCCATGTATCCATGGATCCGTAAAAAATCATGCGGATGTCTGAATGGAGCCTTACAGGGGGGGTGATCAGTGACAGGGGGGTGATCACCCTGATTACCCTGATCACCCCCTGTCATTGATAACCCCCCTGTAAGGCTCCATTCAGACGTCCGCATGCGTTCTGTGGATCCGATCCATGTATCCATGGATCCGTAAAAAATCATGCGGATGTCTGAATGGAGCCTTACAGGGGGGGTGATCAGTGACAGGGGGGTGATCACCCTGATTACCCTGATC